>NC_068439.1:6100496-6165496 GCF_023373465.1 Oncorhynchus keta | reverse complement strand
ATTGTTTATATATAACCTAGTGGTTAACCTGGTAATATTGTATATATATAACCTAGTGGTTAACCTGGTAATATTGTATATATATAACCTAGTGGTTAACCTGGTAATATTGTTTATATATATAACCTAGTGGTTAACCTGGTAATATTGTATATATATATAACCTAGTGGTTAACCTGGTAATATTGTTTATATATAACCTAGTGGTTAACCTGGTAATATTGTATATATATAACCTAGTGGTTAACCTGGTAATATTGTATATATATAACCTAGTGGTTAACCTGGTAATATTGTTTATATATATAACCTAGTGGTTAACCTGGTAATATTGTATATATATATAACCTAGTGGTTAACCTGGTAATATTGTATATATATATAACCTAGTGGTTAACCTGGTAATATTGTATATATATAACCTAGTGGTTAACCTGGTAATATTGTTTATATATAACCTAGTGGTTAACCTGGTAATATTGTATATATATATAACCTAGTGGTTAACCTGGTAATATTGTTTATATATATAACCTAGTGGTTAACCTGGTAATATTGTATATATATAACCTAGTGGTTAACCTGGTAATATTGTATATATATAACCTAGTGGTTAACCTGGTAATATTGTATATATATAACCTAGTGGTTAACCTGGTAATATTGTTTATATATAACCTAGTGGTTAACCTGGTAATATTGTATATATATATAACCTAGTGGTTAACCTGGTAATATTGTATATATATAACCTAGTGGTTAACCTGGTCATATTGTATATATATAACCTAGTGGTTAACCTGGTCATATTGTATATATATAACCTAGTGGTTAGAGGGGGAGGCAGGTAGCCTAGTGGTTAACCTGGTAATATTGTATATATATTTATCTAGTGGTTAGAGGGGGGAGGCAGGTAGCCTAGTGGTTAACCTGGTAATATTGTATATATATAACCTAGTGGTTAACCTGGTAATATTGTATATATATAACCTAGTGGTTAACCTGGTAATATTGTATATATATAACCTAGTGGTTAACCTGGTAATATTGTATATATATAACCTAGTGGTTAGAGGGGGGAGGCAGGTAGCCTAGTGGTTAACCTGGTAATATTGTATATATATTTATCTAGTGGTTAGAGGGGGGAGGCAGGTAGCCTAGTGGTTAACCTGGTAATATTGTTTTTCTGTTTGCTCTAGAATTGTATTATCAATAATAAAACTAGAATAGTAGACTGAAACAGTCGGATATGAATATCCTTTAGCACCTTGTTCTAAACCCGCCAAGCTGCAGCACAAGGAATCTCTCCGTCGATTGGAGGAGTATTAGGCTATTAGTGATAGGCACCAATATCTAAAGTCTTTTTTTCAAGATGAAAAGAAAACAGAAGGTGACTGACCTGCACAGATAGGAACGTGACAAAGTGTCCAGACTGACCAGTCGGCTAAGTGTCAATGACGGGGGAGGCAGATAGCCTCGTGGTTAGAGGGGGAGGCAGATAGCCTCGTGGTTAGAGGGGGAGGCAGATAGCCTAGTGGTTAGAGGGGGAGGCAGGTAGCCTAGTGGTTAGAGGGGGAGGCAGATAGCCTAGTGGTTAGAGGGGGAGGCAGGTAGCCTAGTGGTTAGAGGGGGAGGCAGGTAGCCTAGTGGTTAGAGGGGGAGGCAGGTAGCCTAGTGGTTAGAGGGGGAGGCAGATAGCCTCGTAGTTAGAGGGGAGGCAGGTAGCCTAGTGGTTAGAGGGGGAGGCAGGTAGCCTAGTATTTAGAGGGGGAGGCAGGTAGCCTAGTGGTTAGAGGGGGAGGCAGGTAGCCTCGTGGTTAGAGGGGAGGCAGGTAGCCTAGTGGTTAGAGGGGGGAGGCAGATAGCCTAGTGGTTAGAGGGGGAGGCAGATAGCCTAGTGGTTAGAGGGGAGGCAGGTAGCCTGCCACTAGAGGGGGAGGCAGATAGCCTAGTGGTTAGAGGGGAGGCAGATAGCCTCGTGGTTAGAGGGGGAGGCAGATAGCCTCGTGGTTAGAGGGGGAGGCAGATAGCCTCGTGGTTAGAGGGGGAGGCAGGTAGCCTAGTGGTTAGAGGGGGAGGCAGATAGCCTAGTGGTTAGAGGGGAGGCAGGTAGCCTAGTGGTTAGAGGGGGAGGCAGGTAGCCTAGTGGTTAGAGGGGAGGCAGGTAGCCTAGTGGTTAGAGGGGGAGGCAGGTAGCCTCGTGGTTAGAGGGGGAGGCAGGTAGCCTAGTGGTTAGAGGGGGGAGGCAGGTAGCCTAGTGGTTAGAGGGGAGGCAGGTAGCCTAGTGGTTAGAGGGGAGGCAGGTAGCCTAGTGGTTAGAGGGGAGGCAGGTAGCCTCGTGGTTAGAGGGGAGGCAGGTAGCCTAGTGGTTAGAGGGGAGGCAGGTAGCCTAGTGGTTAGAGGGGGAGGCAGGTAGCCTAGTGGTTAGAGGGGGAGGCAGATAGCCTAGTGGTTAGAGGGGGAGGCAGATAGCCTAGTGGTTAGAGGGGGAGGCAGATAGCCTCGTGGTTAGAGGGGGAGGCAGGTAGCCTAGTGGTTAGAGGGGGAGGCAGGTAGCCTAGTGGTTAGAGGGGGAGGCAGGTAGCCTCGTGGTTAGAGGGGGAGGCAGATAGCCTAGTGGTTAGAGGGGGAGGCAGATAGCCTAGTGGTTAGAGGGGGAGGCAGGTAGCCTAGTGGTTAGAGGGGGAGGCAGGTAGCCTAGTGGTTAGAGGGGGAGGCAGGTAGCCTAGTGGTTAGAGGGGGAGGCAGATAGCCTCGTGGTTAGAGGGGGTGGCAGATAGCCTCGTGGTTAGAGGGGGTGGCAGATAGCCTAGTGGTTAGAGGGGGAGGCAGGTAGCCTAGTGGTTAGAGGGGGAGGCAGGTAGCCTAGTGGTTAGAGGGGGAGGCAGGTAGCCTAGTGGTTAGAGGGGGAGGCAGATAGCCTAGTGGTTAGAGGGGGAGGCAGATAGCCTAGTGGTTAGAGGGGGAGGCAGGTAGCCTAGTGGTTAGAGGGGGAGGCAGGTAGCCTAGTGGTTAGAGGGGGAGGCAGATAGCCTAGTGGTTT
The DNA here is from genome assembly GCF_023373465.1 of Oncorhynchus keta. Classification (NCBI taxonomy): domain Eukaryota; kingdom Metazoa; phylum Chordata; class Actinopteri; order Salmoniformes; family Salmonidae; genus Oncorhynchus; species Oncorhynchus keta. The sequence continues at coordinate 6,162,453 of NC_068439.1, read as the reverse complement.
GAGGGGGTGGCATATAGCCTAGTGGTTAGAGGGGGAGGCAGATAGCCTAGAGGGTAGAGGGGGAGGCAGATAGCCTAGTGGTTAGAGGGGGAGGCAGATAGCCTAGTGGGTAGAGGGGGAGGCAGATAGCCTAGTGGTTAGAGGGGGAGGCAGATAGCCTAGTGGTTAGAGGGGGAGGCAGATAGCCTAGTGGGTAGAGGGGGAGGCAGATAGCCTAGTGGTTTGAGGGGGTGGCAGGTAGCCTAGTGGTTAGAGGGGGAGGCAGATAGCCTTGTGGTTAGAGGGGGAGGCAGATAGCCTAGTGGTTAGAGGGGGAGGCAGATAGCCTAGTGGTTAGAGGGGGAGGCAGATAGCCTAGTGGGTAGAGGGGGAGGCAGATAGCCTAGTGGTTAGAGGGCGAGGCAGATAGCCTAGTGGTTAGAGGGGGAGGCAGATAGCCTAGTGGTTAGAGTGTTGGACTAATAACCAAAGGGTTGGAGTTCAAATCCCCGAGCTGACAAGGTAAAAATCTGTTGTTCTGCCACTGAACCCACTGTTCCTAGACCGTCATTGTAAATACGAAATGGTACGAATTTATCAAATCGGTCATTTTTTTTTCTCTCGCTCTATCAGCGCCTGTCAAAACACAGGAATGTTGTTACGTAGGAGGTTTTTGTAGGTTATTATCAGAAGACATTGGAGCCTTGCATCCCACTGGGCAAAAACTGGTCAAATCAACGTTGTTTTCACATTATTTCACACAGGCATGAACACACATACACACATTCTAAACCCTAAAGAGAAAATAGGTTAATTATTGTCCTTTCATTCCTTCCCCAGGGTCTTCCTGGTTATAAAGGAGAGAAGGTGATTATAGTCTGATTCAGAGCATGCTGTTCAAACTACATTACCCATAATGATTAGCATTTTCTTATACTGGTTCTCTCTCTCTCTCTCTCTCTCTCTGTCTCCCTCTCTCTCTCTCTCTCTCTCTGTCTCCCTCTCTCTCTCTCTCTCTCTCTCTCTCTCTCTCTCTCTCTCTCTCTCTCTCTCTCTCTCTCTCTCTCTCTCTCTCTCTCTCTCTCTCTCTCTCTCTCTCTCTCTCTCTCTGTCTCTCTCTCTCACTCTCTCTGTCTCTCTTCATTCTGCCAGGGGTCTCGTGGTAATTCAGGCGTTTTAGGACCAAAGGGCAACAAGGTGGGTGTTGTTAATGGACGTTAGCTTGCGAGTGAAGATCGTTATTCATTGGTGTCACCTTCCTGGAAACATAAACTATGGTGCTCAGTGGTTCTCTATCTTCTATCTGTCTCTCCTAGGGCTCCGTAGGTATTGTTCTTAGATTCAGTAACACTCTCTCTCTCTCTGTCTCTCTGTCTCTCCTAGGGCTCCGTAGGTCTCTCTGGGATGTTGGGACAGAAGGTTAGAAACACATAGATCAATTGTTTGATTTAATTATGTGGTGAGAAATAATAAACAATTTATTACATAAACCCATATAATCTAAATTTGACTACTTTTTATCTCTCTCTCTCTCTGTCTCTCTCTCTCTCTCTCTCTCTCTCTCTCTCTCTCTCTCTCTCTCTCTCTCTCTCTCTCTCTCTCTCTCTCTCTCTCTCTCTCTCTCTCTCTCTCTCTCTCTCTCTCTCTCCCCCCCTCTCTCTCTCTCTCTCTCTCTCAGGGTGCGATGGGATCGAAGGGAGACCCAGGAATTTCAGGAAAGAGAGGACCAACTGGCCGACCTGGGAAGAGAGGACAACATGTAAGAGAGTCCTCAAAGAGGGTTTGGTGTGCATGTTGTTAGTGTCTTCAGTGTCCAGGATGTAACTGGTGTCCCTTCGGAAAGTATTCAGACCCATTTACTTTTTCCATATTTTGTTACGTTACAGCCTTATTCTAAAATGGATTCAATTGTTCGTCTTTTTTCTCATCAATCTACAAATAATGACAAAGCGGGAAAAAACCCCAGAAAAACAGAACAGTATTTCAGTTTCAAATAAAATTAATTTGCTAAAATGTCATAAACATTTCTACAAACCTGGTCCAAGAACCCGATGGCTACTCTGATAGAGCTCCAGAGTTCCTCTGTGGAGACGGGAGAACCTTCCAGAAGGACAACCATCTCTGCAACACTCCACTAAACAGGCCTTTATGGTAGAGTGGCCAGACGGAAGCCACTCCTCAGTAAAAGGCACATAACAGCCCACTTGGAGTTTGCCAAAAGGCACCTAAAGGACTCTCAGACCAGGAGAAACAAGATTCTCTGGTCTGATGAAACCAAGATTGAACTATTTGGCCTGAATGCCAAGCGTCACTTCTGGAAGTAACCTGGCACCATCCCTATGGTGAAGCCTGGTGGTGGCAGCATCATGCTGTGGGGATGTTTTTCAGTGGCAGGGAGTAGCCAGGTTTCCTCCAGACAGTCTGGGACGAAGGTTAACCTTCCAACAGAACAACGACCCTAAGCACACAGCCAAGTCAACGCAGGAGTGGCTTTGGCAGAAGTCTCCAAATGTACATTAGTGACACAGCCAGAGCACGGACTTGAACCCGATCAAACATCTCTGGAGAGACCTGAAAATAGCTGTGCAGCAACGCTCCCCATCCAACCTGACAGAGCGTGAGAGGATCTGCAGAGAAGAATGGGAGAAACTCCCCAAATACAGGCGTGCCAAGCTTATAGCGTCATACCCAAGACTCAAGGCTGTAATTACCTTTATTTAACTAGGCAAGCCAGTTAAGAACAAATTCGTATTTACAATGACAGCCTAACCCTGCCAAACCCTCTCCTAACCCGGATGATGCTGGGCCAAACCCTCTCCTAACCCGGATGATGCTGGGCCAAACCCTCTCCTCACCCGGATGATGCTGGGCCAACTGTGCGCCACCCTATTGGACTCTCAATCCGGTTGTGATACTCCCCGGGATCGAACCAGGGTCTGTAGTGACACTTCTAGCACTGAGATGCAGTGCCTTAGACCGCTGCGTCATTCCGGAAGCCTCAACAAAGTACTGAGTAAAGGGTCTGAATACTTATGTAAATGTGATATTTCAGTTGTTGTTTTTTGCACATTTCTAAAATCTTGTTTTTGTCATTACGGGGTATTGTGTGTACATTGATGAGGGGAAAAAATTGTTTATTCATTCCTTCCTAAGTCTGAGGGTGGTTTTAACCTTCCTGAGTCTGAGGTTGGTTTTAAACTTCCTAAGTCTGAGGGTGGTTTTAACCTTCCTAAGTCTGAGGGTGGTTTTAACCTTCCTGAGTCTGAGGGTGGTTTTAACCTTCCTGAGTCTGAGGGTGGTTTTAACCTTCCTAAGTCTGAGGGTGGTTTTAACCTTCCTGAGTCTGAGGGTGGTTTTAACCTTCCTAAGTCTGAGGGTGGTTTTAACCTTCCTAAGTCTGAGGGTGGTTTTAACCTTCCTAAGTCTGAGGGTGGTTTTAACCTTCCTGAGTCTGAGGGTGGTTTTAACCTTCCTGAGTCTGAGGGTGGTTTTAACCTTCCTGAGTCTGAGGGTGGTTTTAACCTTCCTGAGTCTGAGGGTGGTTTTAACCTTCCTAAGTCTGAGGGTGGTTTTAACCTTCCTGAGTCTGAGGGTGGTTTTAACCTTCCTGAGTCTGAGGGTGGTTTTAACCTTCCTGAGTCTGAGGGTGGTTTTAACCTTCCCAAGTCTGAGGGTGGTTTTAACCTTCCTGAGTGTGAGGGTGGTTTTAACCTTCCTAAGTCTGAGGGTGGTTTTAACCTTCCTGAGCTTCCTGAGTCTGAGGGTGGTTTTAACCTTCCTGAGTCTGAGGGTGGTTTTAACCTTCCTGAGTCTGAGGGTGGTTTTAACCTTCCCAAGTCTGAGGGTGGTTTTAACCTTCCTGAGTCTGAGGGTGGTTTTAACCTTCCTGCATCTGAGGGTGGTTTTAACCTTCCTGAGTCTGAGGGTGGTTTTAACCTTCCTGAGTCTGAGGGTGGTTTTAACCTTCCTGAGTCTGAGGGTGGTTTTAACCTTCCTGGGTCTGAGGGTGGTTTTAACCTTCCTGCGTCTGAGGGTGGTTTTAACCTTCCTGAGTCTGAGGGTGGTTTTAACCTTCCTGAGGATGGTTTTAACCTTCCTGAGTCTGAGGGTGGTTTTAACCTTCCCAAGTCTGAGGGTGGTTTTAACCTTCCTGAGTCTGAGGGTGGTTTTAACCTTCCAAAGTATGAGGGTGGTTTTGAACTTCCAACTCGCCACCCAAGACTTTTACTTGGAACATATAGTCAAATTCACTAAATAGGAACAATGGGTACAACTTGAATATGCTCATCACCAGAATCTTTTCACATGTTTATTTTATATAAAGCAAAGAATATTAACAACTTCATAGTTAAGAACATTATAACAATATAGAACACTAGAACAATATAGAACACTAGAATAATATAACAATATAGAACACTATAACAATATAGAACACGAGAACAATATAGAAAACTATAACAATATAGAACACTATAACAATATAGAACACTATAACAGTAAATAACAATAGAACAATATAGAACATTATAACAATAGAACAATATAGAACGCTATAACAATATAGAACAATAGAACAATATTGAACACTATAACAATATAGAACAATATAGAACACTATAACAATACAGAACACTAGAATAATATAAAAATATAGAACACTATAACAATATAGAACACTATAACAATATAGAACACTATAACAATATAGAACACTATAACAGTATAGAACAATAGAACAATATAGAACACTATAACAATATAGAACACTATAACAATATAGAACACTATAACAATATAGAACACTATAACAATATAGAACACTATAACAATATAGAACACTATAACAATATAGAACACTATAACAATATAGAACACTATAACAATATAGAACACTATAACAGTATAGAACAATAGAACAATATAGAACACTATAACAGTATAGAACAATAGAACAATATAGAACACTATAACAGTATAGAACAATAGAACAATATAGATGTAACGTCGTTCTTCGTTTGTCAAAAGAGAGTCGGACCGAAATGCAGCGTAGTAGTTACTCATGTCTTTAATGAAGGAAAAGCGATACATGAAATAACTATTCAAATACAAAAAAAACAAACGGAATGTGAAACCTATTACAGCCTATCTGGTGAAACTACACAAAGACAGGAACAATCACCCACGAAATACAAAGCGAAACCAGGCTACCTAAATACGGTTCCCAATCAGAGACAACGAGAATCACCTGACTCTGATTGAGAACCGCCTCAGGCAGCCAAGCCTATACAACACCCCTACTCAGCCGCAATCCCAATAATACAAAAACCCCAATAGGAAATACAACAACATAAACCCATGTCACACCCTGGCCTGACCAAATAATTAAAGAAAACACAAAATACTAAGACCAAGGCGTGACAATAGAACACTATAACAATATAGAACACAATAACAGTATAGAACAATAGAACAATATAGAACACTATAACAGTATAGAACAATAGAACAATATAGAACACCATAACAGTATAGAACAATAGAACACTATAGAACACTATAACAATATAGAACACTATAACAATGTAGAACACTATAACAATATAGAGCACTAGACCAATATAGAACAATAGAACAATATAGAACACTAACAGTATAGAACAATAGAACAATATAGAACACTATAACAATATAGAACAATATAGAACACTATAACAATATAGAACACTATAACAATATAGAACACTATAACAATATAGAACACTCCAACAATATAGAACACTATAACAATATAGAACACTATAACAATATAGAACACTATAACAATGTAGAACACTATAACAATATAGAACACTATAACAATATAGAACACTCCAACAATATAGAACACTATAACAATATAGAACACTAAAACAATATAGAACACTATAACAATGTAGAACACTATAACAATATAGAACACTATAACAATATAGAACACTATAACAATATAGAACACTCCAACAATATAGAACACTATAACAATATAGAACACTATAACAATATAGAACACTATAACAATGTAGAACACTATAACAATATAGAACACTATAACAATATAGAACACTCCAACAATATAGAACACTATAACAATATAGAACACTATAACAATATAGAACACTATAACAATGTAGAACACTATAACAATATAGAACACTATAACAATATAGAACACTCCAACAATATAGAACACTATAACAATATAGAACACTATAACAATATAGAACACTATAACAATGTAGAACACTATAACAATATAGAACACTATAACAATATAGAACACTATAACAATATAGAACACTATAACAATATAGAACACTATAACAATATAGAACACTATAACAATATAGAACACTATAACAATATAGAACACTACAACAATGACTTGGTCACAGGAAATATATTTATTTCCTTGAAAGTTTTAAAAAGCTAATTTAGACTGACCAAAGTATATATTTGTAGATGTAGATATTTTCAAATAAATGCATCTAAAAGTTACATATCACAAAATGTATATTTGAAATCTTTTGGACATTCGAGCAAACCTTGAAGGAGTCTTATTTGAAAATAATGTTCATATGATAAGATATACAAACCTTGAAGGAGTCTTATTTGAAAATAATGTTTATATGATAAGATATACAAACCTTGAAGGAGTCTTATTTGAAAATAATGTTTATATGATAAGATATACAAACCTTGAAGGAGTCTTATTTGAAAATAATGTTTATATGATAAGATATACAAACCTTGAAGGAGTCTTATTTGAAAATAATGTTTATATGATAAGATATACAAACCTTGCAGAGAGCATTTCCCTCTGGCTCTCTCTTAGAAAAGAATATAAACTATTGGAACCAAGACTTAAAAATAACTCATGTTGGCACAAGATGGAGGGAAAGTTGGAGCGGAAACTAACGACATTACAGTTAACGAAAATGCCCGATTAACCCAGTGTTAAACTAATGTATAGAGTGTATTATACAGGAGACAATATTCACCAATTCTACAGTACAACGGGAGACGCACGTCTTGAGTGTAAAACTAACATTGACTCAATAATCCACGTCCTCTGGGAACTCTATGATGTCATAAAGTTATGGGCGGAGCTAGGAAGCTGTCTGTCAGAAGTATTACAATGTAAACGTGCTTTTAATCTCTATGATGTCATAAAGTTATGGGCGGAGCTAGGAAGCTGTCTGTCAGAAGTATTACAATGTAAACGTGCTTTTAATCTCTATGATGTCATAAAGTTATGGGCGGAGCTAGGAAGCTGTCTGTCAGAAGTATTACAATGTAAACGTGCTTTTAATCTCTATGATGTCATAAAGTTATGGGCGGAGCTAGGAAGCTGTCCGTCAGAAGTATTATAATATAAACGTGCTTTTAATCTCTATGATGTCATAAAGTTATGGGCGGAGCTAGGAAGCTGTCCGTCAGAAGTATTACAATGTAAACGTGCGTTTAATCTCTATGATGTCATAAAGTTATGGGCGGAGCTAGGAAGCTGTCCGTCAGAAGTATTACAATGTAAACGTGCTTTTAATCTCTATGATGTCATAAAGTTATGGGCGGAGCTAGGAAGCTGTCCGTCAGAAGTATTATAATGTAAACGTGCTTTTAATCTCTATGATGTCATAAAGATATGGGCGGAGCTAGGAAGCTGTCTGTCAGAAGTATTACAATGTAAACGTGCTTTTAATCTCTATGATGTCATAAAGTTATGGGCGGAGCTAGGAAGCTGTCTGTCAGAAGTATTACAATGTAAACGTGCTTTTAATCTCTATGATGTCATAAAGTTATGGGCGGAGCTAGGAAGCTGTCCGTCAGAAGTATTACAATGTAAACGTGCTTTTAATCTCTATGATGTCATAAAGTTATGGGCGGAGCTAGGAAGCTGTCCGTCAGAAGTATTATAATGTAAACGTGCTTTTAATCTCTATGATGTCATAAAGTTATGGGCGGAGCTAGGAAGCTGTCTGTCAGAAGTATTACAATGTAAACGTGCTTTTAATCTCTATGATGTCATAAAGTTATGGGCGGAGCTAGGAAGCTGTCTGTAAGAAGTATTACAATGTAAACGTGCTTTTAATCTCTATGATGTCATAAAGTTATGGGCGGAGCTAGGAAGCTGTCTGTAAGCAGTATTACAATGTAAACGTGCTTTTAATCTCTATGATGTCATAAAGATATGGGCGGAGCTAGGAAGCTGTCTGTAAGCAGTATTACAATGTAAACGTGCTTTTAATCTCTATGATGTCATAAAGATATGGGCGGAGCTAGGAAGCTGTCCGTCAGAAGTATTACAATGTAAACGTGCTTTTAATCTCTATGATGTCATAAAGTTATGGGCGGAGCTAGGAAGCTGTCCGTCAGAAGTATTACAATGTAAACGTGCTTTTAATCTCTATGATGTCATAAAGTTATGGGCGGAGCTAGGAAGCTGTCCGTCAGAAGTATTATAATGTAAACGTGCTTTTAATCTCTATGATGTCATAAAGATATGGGCGGAGCAGGAAGCTGTCTGTCAGAAGTATTACAATGTAAACGTGCTTTTAATCTCTATGATGTCATAAAGATATGGGCGGAGCTAGGAAGCTGTCCGTATTACAATGTAAACGTGCTTTTAATCTCTATGATGTCATAAAGTTATGGGCGGAGCTAGGAAGCTGTCCGTCAGAAGTATTATAATATAAACGTGCTTTTAATCTGTCTGTCTGGATATTTCAAGACTTGAGTGTAGTGAGATACACAATGGGCTGGACGATTCTCTCGTCTCTTATCGATTCTATTCTCATCTTGCAATAACGTAAACTTAATAAACATGGAAATCAATCAATACGCCATCATTGAAACAATGGACAAATCTAACGATTTATTATTGAAATATTGAAATAGCGACTGAGAGAAACAAATAGGTACAATTTAAGGCCATGTGGCAAACTATAATGCAGGCACTAGGGGATGGAGGTGTGAGCCTACTGGTTGGGCAGATGAGATGTAGTCGTTGTTTAGGGTTAGGGCACTAGGGGATGGAGGTGTGAGCCTACTGGTTGGGCAGATGAGATGTAGTCGTTGTTTAGGGTTAGGGCACTAGGGGATGGAGGTGTGAGTAGATGAGATGTAGTCGTTGTTTAGGTTAGGGCACTAGGGGATGGAGGTGTGAGGAGATGAGATGTAGTCTTGTTTAGGGTTAGGGCACTAGGGATGGAGGTGAGGAGATGAGATGTAGTCGTTGTTTAGGGTTAGGGCACTAGGGATGGAGGTGTGAGGAGATGAGATGTAGTCGTTGTTTAGGGTTAGGGCACTAGGGGATGGAGGTGTGAGGAGATGAGATGTAGTCGTTGTTTAGGGTTAGGGCACTAGGGATGGAGGTGTGAGGAGATGAGATGTAGTCGTGTTTAGGGTTAGGGCACTAGGGATGGAGGTGTGAGCCTACTGGTTGGGCAGATGAGATGTAGTCATTGTTTAGGTTAGGGCACTAGGGGATGGAGGTGGAGCCTACTGGTTGGGCAGATGAGATGTAGTCGTTGTTTAGGTTAGGGCACTAGGGGGATGGAGGTGTGAGAGATGAGATGTAGTCGTTGTTTAGGTTAGGGCACTAGGGATGGAGGTGAGGAGATGAGATGTAGTCATTGTTTAGGTTAGGCACTAGGGATGGAGGTGTGAGTAGATGAGATGTAGTCGTTGTTTAGGGTTAGGGCACTAGGGGATGGAGGTGTGAGCCTACTGGTTGGGCAGATGAGATGTAGTCGTTGTTTAGGGTTAGGGCACTAGGGATGGAGGTGTGAGCCTACTGGTTGGGCAGATGAGATGTAGTCGTTGTTTAGGGTTAGGGCACTAGGGATGGAGGTGTGAGCCTACTGGTTGGGCAGATGAGATGTAGTCGTTGTTTAGGGTTAGGCACTAGGGATGGAGGTGTGAGCCTACTGGTTGGGCAGATGAGATGTAGTCGTTGTTTAGGTTAGGCACTAGGGATGGAGGTGTGAGCCTACTGGTTGGGCAGATGAGATGTAGTCGTTGTTTAGGTTAGGGCACTAGGGGATGGAGGTGTGAGCCTACTGGTTGGGCAGATGAGATGTAGTCGTTGTTTAGGGTTAGGGCACTAGGGATGGAGGTGTGAGCCTACTGGTTGGGCAGATGAGATGTAGTCGTTGTTTAGGGTTAGGGCACTAGGGATGGAGGTGAGTAGATGAGATGTAGTCGTTGTTTAGGGTTAGGGCACTAGGGGATGGAGGTGTGAGCCTACTGGTTGGGCAGATGAGATGTAGTCGTTGTGTAGGGTTAGGGCACTAGGGGATGGAGGTGTGAGCCTACTGGTTGGGTAGATGAGATGTAGTCGTTGTTTAGGTTAGGGCACTAGGGATGGAGGTGTGAGCCTACTGGTTGGGCAGATGAGATGTAGTCGTTGTTTAGGGTTAGGGCACTAGGGGATGGAGGTGTGAGGAGATGAGATGTAGTCGTTGTTTAGGTTAGGGCACTAGGGGATGGAGGTGTGAGCCTACTGGTTGGGCAGATGAGATGTAGTCGTTGTTTAGGGTTAGGGCACTAGGGGATGGAGGTGTGAGCCTACTGGTTGGGTAGATGAGATGTAGTCGTTGTTTAGGGTTAGGGCACTAGGGATGGAGGTGTGAGCCTACTGGTTGGGCATGAGATGTAGTCGTTGTTTAGGGGTAGGGCACTAGGGGATGGAGGTGTGAGTAGATGAGATGTTGTCGTTGTTTAGGGTTAGGGCACTAGGGGATGGAGGTGTGAGCCTACTGGTTGGGCAGATGAGATGTAGTCATTGTTTAGGGTTAGGCACTAGGGATGGAGGTGTGAGTAGATGAGATGTTGTCGTTGTTTAGGGTTAGGGCACTAGGGGATGGAGGTGGAGCCTACTGGTTGGGCAGATGAGATGTAGTTGTTGTGTAGGGTTAGGGCACTAGGGATGGAGGTCTGAGGCAGATGAGATGTAGTTGTTGTGTAGGGTTAGGGCACTAGGGGATGGAGGTGTGAGTAGATGAGATGTAGTCGTTGTTTAGGTTAGGCACTAGGGGATGGAGGTGTGAGTAGATGAGATGTAGTCGTTGTTTAGGGTTAGGGCACTAGGGATGGAGGTGTGAGTAGATGAGATGTTGTCGTTGTTTAGGGTTAGGGCACTAGGGGATGGAGGTGTGAGCCTACTGGTTGAGATGAGATGTAGTTGTTGTGTAGGGTTAGGGCACTAGGGGATGGAGGTCTGAGTAGATGAGATGTAGTTGTTGTGTAGGGTTAGGGCACTAGGGATGGAGGTGTGAGTAGATGAGATGTAGTCGTTGTTTAGGGTTAGGGCACTAGGGGATGGAGGTGTGAGTAGATGAGATGTAGTCGTTGTTTAGGGTTAGGGCACTAGGGGATGGAGGTGTGAGCCTACTGGTTGGGCAGATGAGATGTAGTCGTTGTTTAGGGTTAGGCACTAGGGGATGGAGGTGTGAGCCTACTGGTTGGGCAGATGAGATGTAGTCGTTGTTTAGGGTTAGGGCACTAGGGGATGGAGGTGTGAGCCTACTGGTTGGGCAGATGAGATGTAGTCGTTGTTTAGGTTAGGGCACTAGGGGATGGAGGTGTGAGCCTACTGGTGGGCAGATGAGATGTAGTCGTTGTTTAGGGTTAGGGCACTAGGGGATGGAGGTGTGAGCCTACTGGTTGGGCAGATGAGATGTAGTCGTTGTTTAGGGTTAGGGCACTAGGGGGATGGAGGTGTGAGTAGATGAGATGTAGTTGTTGTGTAGGGTTAGGGCACTAGGGATGGAGGTGTGAGTAGATGAGATGTAGTCGTTGTTTAGGGTTAGGGCACTAGGGATGGAGGTGTGAGGAGATGAGATGTAGTCATTGTTTAGGGTTAGGGCACTAGGGATGGAGGTGTGAGTAGATGAGATGTAGTCGTTGTTTAGGGTTAGGGCACTAGGGGATGGAGGTCTGAGTAGATGAGATGTAGTCGTTGTGTAGGGTTAGGGCACTAGGGGATGGAGGTCTGAGTAGATGAGATGTAGTCGTTGTTTAGGGTTAGGGCACTAGGGGATGGAGGTGTGAGGAGATGAGATGTAGTCATTGTTTAGGTTAGGGCACTAGGGGATGGAGGTGTGAGCCTACTGGTTGGGCAGATGAGATGTAGTCGTTGTTTAGGGTTAGGGCACTAGGGATGGAGGTGTGAGGAGATGAGATGTAGTCATTGTTTAGGGTTAGGGCACTAGGGGATGGAGGTGTGAGGAGATGAGATGTAGTCATTGTTTAGGGTTAGGCACTAGGGATGGAGGTGTGAGTAGATGAGATGTTGTCGTTGTTTAGGGTTAGGGCACTAGGGGATGGAGGTGTGAGCCTACTGGTTGGGCAGATGAGATGTAGTCGTTGTTTAGGGTTAGGGCACTAGGGGATGGAGGTGTGAGGAGATGAGATGTAGTCATTGTTTAGGGTTAGGGCACTAGGGATGGAGGTGTGAGGAGATGAGATGTAGTCATTGTTTAGGGTTAGGGCACTAGGGGATGGAGGTGTGAGTAGATGATGTTGTCGTTGTTTAGGGTTAGGGCACTAGGGGATGGAGGTGAGCCTACTGGTTGGGCAGATGAGATGTAGTCGTTGTTTAGGGTTAGGGCACTAGGGGATGGAGGTGAGGAGATGAGATGTAGTCATTGTTTAGGGTTAGGCACTAGGGATGGAGGTGTGAGGAGATGAGATGTAGTCATTGTTTAGGGTTAGGGCACTAGGGGATGGAGGTGTGAGTAGATGAGATGTTGTCGTTGTTTAGGGTTAGGGCACTAGGGGATGGAGGTGTGAGTAGATGAGATGTAGTCGTTGTTTAGGGTTAGGGCACTAGGGGATGGAGGTGTGAGTAGATGAGATGTAGTCGTTGTTTAGGGTTAGGGCACTAGGGGATGGAGGTGTGAGGAGATGAGATGTTGTCGTTGTTTAGGGTTAGGCACTAGGGATGGAGGTCTGAGTAGATGAGATGTAGTCGTTGTTTAGGGTTAGGGCACTAGGGATGGAGGTGTGTAGATGAGATGTTGTCGTTGTTTAGGTTAGGGCACTAGGGGATGGAGGTCTGAGTAGATGAGATGTAGTCGTTGTTTAGGGTTAGGGCACTAGGGGATGGAGGTCTGAGTAGATGAGATGTAGTCGTTGTGTAGGGTTAGGGCACTAGGGGATGGAGGTGTGAGTAGATGAGATGTTGTCGTTGTTTAGGGTTAGGCACTAGGGGATGGAGGTGTGAGCCTAAGGTAGATGAGATGTAGTCGTTGTTTAGGGTTAGGGCACTAGGGATGGAGGTGTGAGCCTACTGGTTGGGCAGATGAGATGTAGTCGTTGTTTAGGGTTAGGGCACTAGGGGATGGAGGTGTGATGATGAGATGTAGTCGTTGTTTAGGGTTAGGGCACTAGGGGATGGAGGTGTGAGGAGATGAGATGTAGTCGTTGTTTAGGGTTAGGGCACTAGGGGATGGAGGTGTGAGTAGATGAGATGTAGTCGTTGTTTAGGGTTAGGGCACTAGGGGATGGAGGTGTGAGGAGATGAGATGTAGTCGTTGTGTAGGGTTAGGGCACTAGGGGATGGAGGTGTGAGTAGATGAGATGTAGTCGTTGTTTAGGGTTAGGGCACTAGGGGATGGAGGTGTGAGTAGATGAGATGTAGTCGTTGTTTAGGGTTAGGGCACTAGGGGATGGAGGTGTGAGCCTACTGGTTGGGCAGATGAGATGTAGTCATTGTTTAGGGTTAGGGCACTAGGGATGGAGGTGTGAGCCTACTGGTTGGGCAGATGAGATGTAGTCATTGTTTAGGGTTAGGGCACTAGGGATGGAGGTGTGAGCCTACTGGTTGAGATGTGTAGTCGTTGTTTAGGGTTAGGGCACTAGGGATGGAGGTGTGAGGAGATGAGATGTAGTCGTTGTTTAGGGTTAGGGCACTAGGGGATGGAGGTGTGAGGAGATGAGATGTAGTCATTGTTTAGGGTTAGGGCACTAGGGGATGGAGGTGTGAGTAGATGAGATGTAGTCGTTGTTTAGGGTTAGGGCACTAGGGGATGGAGGTGGCCTACTGGTTGGGCAGATGAGATGTAGTCGTTGTTTAGGGTTAGGGCACTAGGGATGGAGGTGTGAGCCTACTGGTTGGGCAGATGAGATGTAGTCGTTGTTTAGGTTAGGGCACTAGGGGATGGAGGTGTGAGCCTACTGGTTGGGCAGATGAGATGTAGTCGTTGTTTAGGGTTAGGGCACTAGGGGATGGAGGTGTGAGCCTACTGGTTGGGCAGATGAGATGTAGTCGTTGTTTAGGTTAGGGCACTAGGGATGGAGGTGTGAGCCTACTGGTGGGCAGATGAGATGTAGTCGTTGTTTAGGGTTAGGGCACTAGGGGATGGAGGTGTGAGCCTACTGGTTGGGCAGATGAGATGTAGTCGTTGTTTAGGGTTAGGGCACTAGGGGATGGAGGTGTGAGCCTACTGGTTGGGCAGATGAGATGTAGTCGTTGTTTAGGGTTAGGGCACTAGGGGATGGAGGTGTGAGCCTACTGGTTGGGCAGATGAGATGTAGTCGTTGTGTAGGGTTAGGGCACTAGGGGATGGAGGTGTGAGTAGATGAGATGTAGTCGTTGTTTAGGGTTAGGGCACTAGGGATGGAGGTGTGAGCCTACTGGTTGGGCAGATGAGATGTAGTCGTTGTGTAGGGTTAGGGCACTAGGGGATGGAGGTGTGAGACTGGTTGGGTAGATGAGATGTAGTCGTTGTTTAGGGTTAGGGCACTAGGGGATGGAGGTGTGAGCCTACTGGTTGGGCAGATGAGATGTAGTCGTTGTTTAGGGTTAGGGCACTAGGGGATGGAGGTGTGAGGAGATGAGATGTAGTCGTTGTTTAGGGTTAGGGCACTAGGGGATGGAGGTGTGAGCCTAGGTTGGGCAGATGAGATGTAGTCGTTGTTTAGGGTTAGGGCACTAGGGGATGGAGGTGAGCCTACTGGTTGGGTAGATGAGATGTAGTCGTTGTTTAGGTTAGGGCACTAGGGGATGGAGGTGTGAGCCTACTGGTTGGGCAGATGAGATGTAGTCGTTGTTTAGGGTTAGGGCACTAGGGATGGAGGTGTGAGTAGATGAGATGTTGTAGTCGTTGTTTAGGGTTAGGGCACTAGGGGATGGAGGTGAGCCTACTGGTTGAGCAGATGAGATGTAGTCGTTGTTTAGGGTTAGGCACTAGGGATGGAGGTGTGAGTAGATGAGATGTTGTCGTTGTTTAGGGTTAGGGCACTAGGGATGGAGGTGTGAGCCTACTGGATGGGCAGATGAGATGTAGTTGTTGTGTAGGGTTAGGGCACTAGGGATGGAGGTCTGAGTAGATGAGATGTAGTTGTTGTGTAGGGTTAGGGCACTAGGGATGGAGGTGTGAGTAGATGAGATGTAGTCGTTGTTTAGGGTTAGGCACTAGGGATGGAGGTGTGAGTAGATGAGATGTAGTCGTTGTTTAGGGTTAGGCACTAGGGATGGAGGTGTGAGTAGATGAGATGTTGTCGTTGTTTAGGGTTAGGGCACTAGGGGATGGAGGTGTGAGCCTACTGGTTGGGCAGATGAGATGTAGTTGTTGTGTAGGGTTAGGGCACTAGGGGATGGAGGTCTGAGTAGATGAGATGTAGTCGTTGTTTAGGGTTAGGGCACTAGGGGATGGAGGTGTGAGTAGATGAGATGTAGTCGTTGTTTAGGGTTAGGGCACTAGGGGATGGAGGTGTGAGTAGATGAGATGTAGTCGTTGTTTAGGGTTAGGGCACTAGGGGATGGAGGTGTGAGCCTACTGGTTGGGCAGATGAGATGTAGTCGTTGTTTAGGGTTAGGGCACTAGGGGATGGAGGTGTGAGCCTACTGGTTGGGCAGATGAGATGTAGTCGTTGTTTAGGGTTAGGGCACTAGGGGATGGAGGTGTGAGCCTACTGGTTGGGCAGATGAGATGTAGTCGTTGTTTAGGGTTAGGGCACTAGGGGATGGAGGTGTGAGTAGATGAGATGTAGTTGTTGTGTAGGGTTAGGGCACTAGGGGATGGAGGTGTGAGTAGATGAGATGTAGTTGTTGTGTAGGGTTAGGGCACTAGGGGATGGAGGTGGAGGAGATGAGATGTAGTCATTGTTTAGGTTAGGGCACTGGGATGGAGGTGTGAGCAGATGAGATGTAGTCGTTGTTTAGGGTTAGGGCACTAGGGGATGGAGGTCTGAGTAGATGAGATGTAGTCGTTGTGTAGGGTTAGGGCACTAGGGGATGGAGGTCTGAGTAGATGAGATGTAGTCGTTGTTTAGGGTTAGGGCACTAGGGGATGGAGGTGTGAGGAGATGAGATGTAGTCATTGTTTAGGGTTAGGGCACTAGGGGATGGAGGTGTGAGCCTACTGGTGGGCAGATGAGATGTAGTCGTTGTTTAGGTTAGGGCACTAGGGGATGGAGGTGTGAGGAGATGAGATGTAGTCATTGTTTAGGGTTAGGGCACTAGGGATGGAGGTGTGAGAGATGAGATGTAGTCATTGTTTAGGGTTAGGGCACTAGGGATGGAGGTGAGTAGATGAGATGTTGTCGTTGTTTAGGGTTAGGGCACTAGGGGATGGAGGTGTGAGCCTACTGGTTGAGCAGATGAGAGTAGTCGTTGTTTAGGGTTAGGGCACTAGGGATGGAGGTGTGAGAGATGAGATGTAGTCATTGTTTAGGGTTAGGGCACTAGGGATGGAGGTGTGAGGAGATGAGATGTAGTCATTGTTTAGGGTTAGGGCACTAGGGATGGAGGTGTGAGTAGATGAGATGTTGTCGTTGTTTAGGGTTAGGGCACTAGGGGATGGAGGTGTGAGCCTACTGGTTGGGCAGATGAGATGTAGTCGTTGTTTAGGGTTAGGGCACTAGGGATGGAGGTGAGGAGATGAGATGTAGTCATTGTTTAGGGTTAGGGCACTAGGGGATGGAGGTGTGAGAGATGAGATGTAGTCATTGTTTAGGTTAGGGCACTAGGGATGGAGGTGTGAGTAGATGAGATGTTGTCGTTGTTTAGGGTTAGGGCACTAGGGGATGGAGGTGTGAGTAGATGAGATGTAGTCGTTGTTTAGGGTTAGGGCACTAGGGGATGGAGGTGAGTAGATGAGATGTAGTCGTTGTTTAGGGTTAGGCACTAGGGATGGAGGTGTGAGTAGATGAGATGTTGTCGTTGTTTAGGGTTAGCACTAGGGACGGAGGTGAGCCTACTGGTTGAGAGATGAGATGAGTGTAGGGTTAGGGCACTAGGGGATGGAGGTCTGAGTAGATGAGATGTAGTTGTTGTGTAGGGTTAGGGCACTAGGGATGGAGGTGTGAGTAGATGAGATGTAGTCGTTGTTTAGGGTTAGGCACTAGGGGATGGAGGTGTGAGTAGATGAGATGTAGTCGTTGTTTAGGGTTAGGGCACTAGGGGATGGAGGTGTGAGCCTACTGGTTGGGCAGATGAGATGTAGTCGTTGTTTAGGTTAGGCACTAGGGGATGGAGGTGTGAGCCTACTGGTTGGGCAGATGAGATGTAGTCGTTGTTTAGGGTTAGGGCACTAGGGGATGGAGGTGTGAGCCTACTGGTTGGGCAGATGAGATGTAGTCGTTGTTTAGGGTTAGGGCACTAGGGGATGGAGGTGTGAGTAGATGAGATGTAGTTGTTGTGTAGGGTTAGGGCACTAGGGATGGAGGTGGAGTAGATGAGATGTAGTCGTTGTTTAGGTTAGGGCACTAGGGATGGAGGTGTGAGTAGATGAGATGTTGTCGTTGTTTAGGTTAGGGCACTAGGGATGGAGGTGTGAGGAGATGAGATGTAGTCATTGTTTAGGGTTAGGGCACTAGGGGATGGAGGTCTGAGTAGATGAGATGTAGTCGTTGTTTAGGGTTAGGGCACTAGGGGATGGAGGTCTGAGTAGATGAGATGTAGTCGTTGTGTAGGGTTAGGGCACTAGGGGATGGAGGTCTGAGTAGATGAGATGTAGTCGTTGTTTAGGTTAGGGCACTAGGGGATGGAGGTGTGAGGAGATGAGATGTAGTCATTGTTTAGGGTTAGGGCACTAGGGATGGAGGTGTGAGCCTACTGGTTGGGCAGATGAGATGTAGTGCGTTGTTTAGGTTAGGGCACTAGGGATGGAGGTGTGAGGAGATGAGATGTAGCCATTGTTTAGGGTTAGGGCACTAGGGGATGGAGGTGTGAGGAGATGAGATGTAGTCATTGTTTAGGGTTAGGGCACTAGGGATGGAGGTGAGTAGATGAGATGTTGTCGTTGTTTAGGGTTAGGGCACTAGGGATGGAGGTGTGAGCCTACTGGTTGGGCAGATGAGATGTAGTCGTTGTTTAGGGTTAGGGCACTAGGGGATGGAGGTGTGAGAGATGAGATGTAGTCATTGTTTAGGTTAGGGCACTAGGGGATGGAGGTGTGAGGAGATGAGATGTAGTCATTGTTTAGGGTTAGGGCACTAGGGGATGGAGGTGTGAGTAGATGAGATGTTGTCGTTGTTTAGGTTAGGGCACTAGGGATGGAGGTGTGAGCCTACTGGTTGGGCAGATGAGATGTAGTCATTGTTTAGGGTTAGGGCACTAGGGATGGAGGTGTGAGGAGATGAGATGTAGTCATTGTTTAGGGTTAGGCACTAGGGATGGAGGTGTGAGTAGATGAGATGTAGTCGTTGTTTAGGTTAGGGCACTAGGGGATGGAGGTGTGAGTAGATGAGATGTAGTCGTTGTTTAGGGTTAGGGCACTAGGGGATGGAGGTGTGAGTAGATGAGATGTTGTCGTTGTTTAGGGTTAGGCACTAGGGGATGGAGGTGTGAGCCTACTGGTTGGGCAGATGAGATGTAGTTGTTGTGTAGGGTTAGGGCACTAGGGGATGGAGGTCTGAGTAGATGAGATGTAGTTGTTGTGTAGGGTTAGGGCACTAGGGGATGGAGGTGAGTAGATGAGATGTAGTCGTTGTTTAGGGTTAGGGCACTAGGGGATGGAGGTGTGAGTAGATGAGATGTAGTCGTTGTTTAGGTTAGGGCACTAGGGGATGGAGGTGTGAGCCTACTGGTTGGGCAGATGAGATGTAGTCGTTGTTTAGGGTTAGGGCACTAGGGGATGGAGGTGAGCCTACTGGTTGGGCAGATGAGATGTAGTCGTTGTTTAGGGTTAGGGCACTAGGGGATGGAGGTGTGAGCCTACTGGTTGGGCAGATGAGATGTAGTCGTTGTTTAGGGTTAGGGCACTAGGGGATGGAGGTGTGAGTAGATGAGATGTAGTTGTTGTGTAGGGTTAGGGCACTAGGGATGGAGGTGTGAGTAGATGAGATGTAGTCGTTGTTTAGGGTTAGGGCACTAGGGGATGGAGGTGTGAGTAGATGAGATGTTGTCGTTGTTTAGGTTAGGGCACTAGGGGATGGAGGTGTGAGGAGATGAGATGTAGTCATTGTTTAGGTTAGGGCACTAGGGGATGGAGGTGTGAGTAGATGAGATGTAGTCGTTGTTTAGGGTTAGGCACTAGGGGATGGAGGTCTGAGTAGATGAGATGTAGTCGTTGTGTAGGGTTAGGGCACTAGGGGATGGAGGTCTGAGTAGATGAGATGTAGTCGTTGTTTAGGGTTAGGGCACTAGGGGATGGAGGTGTGAGGAGATGAGATGTAGTCATTGTTTAGGGTTAGGCACTAGGGGATGGAGGTGTGAGCCTACTGGTTGGGCAGATGAGATGTAGTCGTTGTTTAGGGTTAGGGCACTAGGGGATGGAGGTGTGAGGAGATGAGATGTAGCCATTGTTTAGGGTTAGGGCACTAGGGATGGAGGTGTGAGGAGATGAGATGTAGTCATTGTTTAGGGTTAGGGCACTAGGGGATGGAGGTGTGAGTAGATGAGATGTTGTCGTTGTTTAGGGTTAGGGCACTAGGGATGGAGGTGTGAGCCTACTGGTTGGGCAGATGAGATGTAGTCGTTGTTTAGGGTTAGGGCACTAGGGATGGAGGTGTGAGGAGATGAGATGTAGTCATTGTTTAGGGTTAGGGCACTAGGGATGGAGGTGTGAGGAGATGAGATGTAGTCATTGTTTAGGTTAGGGCACTAGGGGATGGAGGTGTGAGTAGATGAGATGTTGTCGTTGTTTAGGGTTAGGGCACTAGGGATGGAGGTGTGAGCCTACTGGTTGGGCAGATGAGATGTAGTCGTTGTTTAGGGTTAGGGCACTAGGGATGGAGGTGTGAGGAGATGAGATGTAGTCATTGTTTAGGGTTAGGGCACTAGGGATGGAGGTGTGAGGAGATGAGATGTAGTCATTGTTTAGGGTTAGGCACTAGGGGATGGAGGTGTGAGTAGATGAGATGTTGTCGTTGTTTAGGGTTAGGGCACTAGGGGATGGAGGTGTGAGTAGATGAGATGTAGTCGTTGTTTAGGGTTAGGGCACTAGGGGATGGAGGTGTGAGTAGATGAGATGTAGTCGTTGTTTAGGGTTAGGGCACTAGGGGATGGAGGTGTGAGTAGATGAGATGTTGTCGTTGTTTAGGGTTAGGGCACTAGGGGATGGAGGTCTGAGTAGATGAGATGTAGTCGTTGTTTAGGGTTAGGGCACTAGGGGATGGAGGTGTGAGTAGATGAGATGTTGTCGTTGTTTAGGGTTAGGGCACTAGGGGATGGAGGTCTGAGTAGATGAGATGTAGTCGTTGTTTAGGGTTAGGGCACTAGGGGATGGAGGTCTGAGTAGATGAGATGTAGTCGTTGTGTAGGGTTAGGGCACTAGGGATGGAGGTGTGAGTAGATGAGATGTTGTCGTTGTTTAGGTTAGGGCACTAGGGGATGGAGGTGTGAGCCTACTGGTTGGGCAGATGAGATGTAGTCGTTGTTTAGGGTTAGGGCACTAGGGGATGGAGGTGTGAGCCTACTGGTTGGGCAGATGAGATGTAGTCGTTGTTTAGGGTTAGGGCACTAGGGGATGGAGGTGTGAGTAGATGAGATGTTGTCGTTGTTTAGGGTTAGGGCACTAGGGGATGGAGGTGTGAGCCTACTGGTTGGGCAGATGAGATGTAGTCGTTGTTTAGGGTTAGGGCACTAGGGGATGGAGGTGTGAGTAGATGAGATGTTGTCGTTGTTTAGGGTTAGGGCACTAGGGGATGGAGGTGTGAGCCTACTGGTTGGGCAGATGAGATGTA
Source organism: Oncorhynchus keta (assembly GCF_023373465.1). Lineage (NCBI taxonomy): Eukaryota > Metazoa > Chordata > Actinopteri > Salmoniformes > Salmonidae > Oncorhynchus > Oncorhynchus keta. Next base: position 6,141,300 of record NC_068439.1, on the reverse strand, counting down.
GTTGTTGTGTAGGGTTAGGGCACTAGGGATGGAGGTCTGAGTAGATGAGATGTAGTTGTTGTGTAGGGTTAGGGCACTAGGGGATGGAGGTGTGAGTAGATGAGATGTAGTCGTTGTTTAGGGTTAGGGCACTAGGGGATGGAGGTGTGAGTAGATGAGATGTAGTCGTTGTTTAGGTTAGGGCACTAGGGGATGGAGGTGTGAGTAGATGAGATGTGTGACAATACAGAGGCGGATGCAAGATGCAAGCAACGATGGTTTAATGACTACAGTTTACAACAGCAACAGGACAGACAGACTGTACTCAGACGGAATCCGACCCAGGGACTAGGCGCATCTTCCAATGATAGCGTGCTGAGAAATCCAGGGAGTGTGTCCGGATGGGTAGGAAGGAGCACAGCAGATAATCCACACAAGGGCGGCGAGAGAAGAGCACAGACACACGACACAACCTCAGGGAAGTAACAACGATCTGACAACAAGAAACACTGGTTACAGAACATATAAAGGGAAGATAAGTGGTTCCAGCTGGAGCAGACAATCAGGCCGAGATTGGGAACCACGCCCACACAAACACGGGAGAGAGAGAGAGAGAGAGAAAGAAAGAGGCAGTGGATTCATGAACCGTGACAATACCCCCTAGGAACGCCTCTTGGCGTTCCCAGGCGAATTTACCTGTCGATTGAAATCATCGATAAGGGAGTGATCCAGAATGTCCCTAGCAGGTACCCAACTTCTCTCCTCCGGGCCGTAACCCTCCCAGTCCACCAGGTACTGGAATCCGCGTCCCCTCCTTCTAGAGTCCAAAATACAATTGACAGAAAAGGTGGGTTCCCCATCAACAAGTCGTGGCGGCGGGGAACCGGGACCGGCGGGTTAATGCGTGCCTGAAACACAGGTTTTATTTTAGACACATGAAAGGTAGGATGAATTCTCCTATACGCCGGAGGAAGCTTGAGCCGGACCGCCACCGGACTAATGATCCTGGTGACTCTGAACGGGCCGATAAATTTGGGGGCAAGTTTGTTCGAAACGGATCGGAGTGGAATGTTCTTAGTAGAAAGCCACACTCTTTGGCCAACGACGTATACCGGAGGCTTCGACCAGTGGCGATCGGCCTTAGCCTTGGTGCGCGCCCCACCCGGAGAAGAGTCTCACGGGCTCTGCTCCATGCGTGACGGCACCTCTGGATGAAAGCGTGAGCGGAAGGAACAGTGACCTCGGACTCCGTACTGGGAAAGATAGGTGGCTGGTAACCTAAACTACACTCAAACGGAGAGAGACCCGTAGCTGCCACTGGCAACGAATTGTGAGCGTACTCAACCATAGAGAGTTGTTGACTCCAGGAAGAGGGATTCTTAGAAACCAAACATCGCAACACTCTCTCCAAATCTTGGTTGGCCCTCTCCGTTTGACCGTTGCTCTGGGGATGAAACCCTGAAGACAGGCTGACACTCGCTCCCAGTAACCTACAAAACTCTTGCCAAAACTTGGACACAAATTGGGGCCCCCTGTCAGAAACTACGTCCATCGGCAGGCCATGTAAGCGAAAGACGTGATCCACGACAGCTACCGCTGTCTCCTTGGCAGATGGTAATTTAGGCAAGGGAATAAAATGAGCCGCCTTCGAGAACCGGTCCACCACGGTCAACACCACCGTCTTGCCCTGGGAGGGCGGGAGGCCGGTAACAAAATCTAGCGCGATGTGGGACCAGGGTCTCGAAGGGACCGACAGCGGTTGGAGTAACCCATCTGGGGGTCGATTAGAAGTCTTCCCAGTGGCACAAACCGAGCAAGCCAAGACAAAACTGTGAATGTCACGAGCCATCAGTGGCCACCAAAAGCGTTGCTTAACCAAAAGCTAGTGCGGCTGACTCCTGGATGACACGCTACGTTGGAGCAATGGCCCCACCGAATAACATCGGACCGACACCCCTCCGGCACAAACAACCGATTAGGCGGGCAACCGGGCGGAGGCGTTACCCCTTCTAAGGCCGTTTTGACCCTCGATTCAACCTCCCATGTGAGTGTGGAAACCACTAGGGTCCCGGGTAGGATGTACTGGAGTGGATGGGCGTTCGGAATGGTCAAAAATGCGAGAAAGGGAATCGGGTTTGACATTCTTGGAACCCGGGCGATACGAGAGAGAGAAGTCAAAACGTCCGAAAAGAGTGCCCACCGCGCCTGTCTGGAGTTGAGTCGCTTAGCGGTTCTGATATATTCCAAATTTTTGTGATCGGTCCAAACTATAAAAGGTACCCCGAACCCTCTAACCAATGGCGCCACTCCTCCAGTGCTAACTTCACTGCCAACAACTCTCTGTTGCCAATGTCGTGAGTTGCGTTCCGCAGGTGATAACCGATGGGAAAGGAACGCACAAGGGTGCATCTTGTCGTCAGAAGAGGAACGTTGGGAAAGTACCGCACCTACCCCCACCTCTGAAGCGTCCACCTCTACTACGAACTGACGCGAGGGATCGGGAGCTATGAGGATGGGAGCCAAACAAAGCGGCTCTTGAGTTTGGCGAATGCAGCCTCGGCTGTATCGGACCACCTGAACGGCACTCTGGGGAGGTTAAGGCTGTAAGAGGAGCGACTATCTGACTAAAGTTGCGAACGAAACGCCGGTAGAGTTGGCGAATCCCAGAAACCTCTGTAGGGCCTTACGGGAATCTGGGCTTGGCCAATCCACCACAGCCTTAACCTTGTCAGGATCCATGCGAATACCTTCAGTCGAGACGATGTAACCTAGGAATGGAACGGATTGTGCATGAAAAATGCATTTCTCCGTCTTGACAAAAAGTCCATTCTCCAACAACCTCTGAAGCACTCGTCTGACGTGCTGAACGTGTTCCTGGAGAGAAGAAGAAAAAATCAGTATGTCATCCAGGTAAACATATATGAACTGATCAATCATATCTCTCAGCACGTCATTGACGAGTGCCTGAAAACCGCTGGGGAGTTGGATAGCCCAAAAGGCATGACCAAATATTCGAAGTGCCCTCTGGGGGTGTTAAACGCGGTCTTCCATTCGTCCCCCCTTATGCGAACCAAATGATATGCATTACGTAAATCCAACTTAGTGAACACGGATGCTCCCTGTAACCTTTCAAAGGCTGAGGACATCAACGGTAAGGGATAGGTATTCTTCACTGTGATGTTATTCAACCCACGGTAATCAACGCAAGGACGCAGAGATCCGTCCTTCTTTCCCACAAAGAAGAACCCCGCCCCGCTGGAGAAGAGGAAGGACGAATGAATCCAGATGCCAGAGAATCAGAGATGTATCTCTCCATAGCCTCCCTCTCAGGAACAGAGAGTGAATATAACTTGCCTTTAGGCGGAGACTCACCTGGCAATAATTCTATTGCACAGTCATAGGGACGATGCGGAGGAAGAGAAGCAGCACGGGACTTACTGAACACCTCCTTCAGGTCGAGGTATTCAACGGGCACGTTAGACAAATCCACTGCCTCCTCTAGAAACACAGAATCAGACACAGACGAACAGGCAGACACTAAACAGGACTCAAGACACTTGTTACTCCACATGGATATAGAGTTAAGACCCCAGTCAACTCTGGGGTTGTGTTAGGTGAGCCAAGGGTGACCGAGAACTAATGGTGCAAGGGGTGAGTCCATGAGTAGAAATGATAGTGTCTCAGTGTGATTGCCAGAAGTGATGAGTGTGATAGGTTCAGTGGTGTGAGAAATGTTGGGGAGTTCTTGACCATTGAGAGCGTTGACGGATATCTTGTGCGTGAGTGAGGTGATAGGGATCTGAGTTTGTGAGCGAGCTTGAAGTCCATGAAATTACCCTCTGCTCCTGAGTCCAGTAAGGCTTGGGTGTCGTGCGTGTGGGGTGGCCCATCTTAGTCTTACCGGGAGGAGAGTAGATGATGAGGTCTTCTCTGTGGTGACACCACCCGATAGTAGCCTCATGTTTACTACCGGGCCTGATCTTTACCGGGCAGGAGTGGATAAAGTGGCCCGCTCTACCACAGTAGAGACAGAGTCCTTGGGATCTCCGCCTCCCTCTCTTCCCGGGAGGGCGAGCTCTCCCAGCTGCATGGGTTCGTGAGCGGAGGCTGAACTGGCCGTGTTCCCGCCGCTGGCATGCCCGCCCTCCGTGTCGTTATATGGTCTGTTAGGGCATGCTCGGCGGCCAATACGACTCAGACGAGCGTCGACCCTCAAGGCTAGTTCCACTAGTCCATTTAAACTCCTGGGAAGGTCCAGAACATAAATCTCCTTCTGGATCCGGTCCTCCAGCCCATGCAGGAACATGTCCCACTGCGCCTCCTCGTTCCACTGACACTCTGCGGCCAGAGTGCGGAATTGGATGGAGTATTCCGATACTGAACGGTCTCCTTGGCGAAGGTCAGCGAGTAGTCTGGCCGCCTCCCCTACCCGCCACGGCCCGATCGAAGACCCTTCTCATCTCCTCGGAGAGTGTCTGGAAAGAGGTGCAGCATGGGTCTGGTTCGCCCACACCGCCGTTCCCAAAGAGCCGCTTTGCCTGATAGCAGTGTGAGTATGAATGCTACCTTAGACTGTTCACGATTGAAGGTCCGTGGCTGCAACGAGAAATGCATGGAACATCTCGTAAGAAAGGCTCTGCAATAGTCAGGATCACCTGAATAACCCTCTGGTGTCGGTAGCCGTGGCTCTAGCTGGGAATCCGGCTCTGGCGGGCGGGTTGAACTGCCGGTGTAGGTGGCGCAGCGGAACCCCTCAGATGTTGTAATTGTTGGATCAGCTGGGATACCTGCGTCGCAAGGGCTTGTACTGCCCGATCTGTGCTGGAGATGTTCTCCTCTTGTTGATCCATTCTCGTGATACTGCGGGAAATGAATTCGGTCAGACTCGTTGAACTCGCTGCATCCATGGTATGGTCAGATCGTTCTGTGACAATACAGAGGCGGATGCAAGATGCAAGCAACGATGGTTTAATGACTACAGTTTACAACAGCAACAGGACAGACAGACTGTACTCAGACGGAATCCGACCCAGGGACTAGGGCGCATCTTCCAATGATAGCGTGCTGAGAAATCCAGGGGAGTGTGTCCGGATGGGTAGGAAGGAGCACAGCAGATAATCCACACAAGGGCGGCGAGAGAAGAGCACAGACACACGACACAACCTCAGGGAAGTAACAACGATCTGACAACAAGAAACACTGGTTACAGAACATATAAAGGGAAGATAAGTGGTTCCAGCTGGAGCAGACAATCAGGCCGAGATTGGGAACCACGCCCACACAAACACGGGAGAGAGAGAGAGAGAGAGAAAGAGAGGCAGTGGATTCATGAACCGTGACAAGATGTTGTCGTTGTTTAGGGTTAGGGCACTATGGGATGGAGGTGTGAGCCTACTGGTTGGGCAGATGAGATGTAGTTGTTGTGTAGGGTTAGGGCACTAGGGGATGGAGGTCTGAGTAGATGAGATGTAGTTGTTGTGTAGGGTTAGGGCACTAGGGGATGGAGGTGAGTAGATGAGATGTAGTCGTTGTTTAGGGTTAGGGCACTAGGGGATGGAGGTCTGAGTAGATGAGATGTAGTCGTTGTTTAGGGTTAGGGCACTAGGGGATGGAGGTGTGAGCCTACTGGTTGGGCAGATGAGATGTAGTCGTTGTTTAGGGTTAGGGCACTAGGGGATGGAGGTGTGAGCCTACTTGTTGGGCAGATGAGATGTAGTCGTTGTTTAGGGTTAGGGCACTAGGGGATGGAGGTGTGTGCCTACTGGTTGGGCAGATGAGATGTAGTCGTTGTTTAGGGTTAGGGCACTAGGGGATGGAGGTGTGAGTAGATGAGATGTAGTCGTTGTGTAGGGTTAGGGCACTAGGGGATGGAGGTGTGAGTAGATGAGATGTAGTCGTTGTTTAGGGTTAGGGCACTAGGGGATGGAGGTGTGAGTAGATGAGATGTAGTCGTTGTTTAGGGTTAGGGCACTAGGGGATGGAGGTGTGAGGAGATGAGATGTAGTCGTTGTTTAGGGTTAGGGCACTAGGGGATGGAGGTGTGAGTAGATGAGATGTAGTCGTTGTTTAGGGTTAGGGCACTAGGGGATGGAGGTCTGAGTAGATGAGATGTAGTCGTTGTGTAGGGTTAGGGCACTAGGGGATGGAGGTGTGAGTAGATGAGATGTAGTCGTTGTTTAGGGTTAGGGCACTAGGGGATGGAGGTGTGAGGAGATGAGATGTAGTCGTTGTTTAGGGTTAGGGCACTAGGGGATGGAGGTGTGAGCCTACTGGTTGGGCAGATGAGATGTAGTCGTTGTTTAGGGTTAGGGCACTAGGGGATGGAGGTCTGAGGAGATGAGATGTAGTCGTTGTTTAGGGTTAGGGCACTAGGGGATGGAGGTGTGAGGAGATGAGATGTAGTCGTTGTTTAGGGTTAGGGCACTAGGGGATGGAGGTGTGAGGAGATGAGATGTAGTCGTTGTTTAGGGTTAGGGCACTAGGGGATGGAGGTGTGAGCCTACTGGTTGGGCAGATGAGATGTAGTCGTTGTTTAGGGTTAGGGCACTAGGGGATGGAGGTGTGAGGAGATGAGATGTAGTCATTGTTTAGGGTTAGGGCACTAGGGGATGGAGGTGTGAGGAGATGAGATGTAGTCGTTGTTTAGGGTTAGGGCACTAGGGGATGGAGGTGTGAGTAGATGAGATGTAGTCGTTGTTTAGGGTTAGGGCACTAGGGGATGGAGGTGTGAGCCTACTGGTTGGGCAGATGAGATGTAGTCGTTGTTTAGGGTTAGGGCACTAGGGGATGGAGGTGTGAGTAGATGAGATGTAGTCGTTGTTTAGGGTTAGGGCACTAGGGGATGGAGGTGTGAGGAGATGAGATGTAGTCATTGTTTAGGGTTAGGGCACTAGGGGATGGAGGTGTGAGTAGATGAGATGTTGTCGTTGTTTAGGGTTAGGGCACTAGGGGATGGAGGTGTGAGTAGATGAGATGTAGTCGTTGTTTAGGGTTAGGGCACTAGGGGATGGAGGTGTGAGTAGATGAGATGTAGTCGTTGTTTAGGTTAGGGCACTAGGGGATGGAGGTGTGAGTAGATGAGATGTTGTCGTTGTTTAGGTTAGGGCACTAGGGATGGAGGTCTGAGTAGATGAGATGTAGTCGTTGTTTAGGGTTAGGGCACTAGGGGATGGAGGTGTGAGTAGATGAGATGTTGTCGTTGTTTAGGGTTAAATGGCACTAGGGGATGGAGGTCTGAGTAGATGAGATGTAGTCGTTGTTTAGGGTTAGGGCACTAGGGGATGGAGGTCTGAGTAGATGAGATGTAGTCGTTGTGTAGGGTTAGGGCACTAGGGGATGGAGGTGTGAGTAGATGAGATGTTGTCGTTGTTTAGGGTTAGGGCACTAGGGGATGGAGGTGTGAGGAGATGAGATGTAGTCGTTGTTTAGGGTTAGGGCACTAGGGGATGGAGGTGTGAGTAGATGAGATGTAGTCGTTGTGTAGGGTTAGGGCACTCTAGGGGATGGAGATGTGTGAGTAGATGAGATGTTGTCGTTGTTTAGGGTTAGGGCACTAGGGGATGGAGGTGTGAGCCTACTTGTTGGGCAGATGAGATGTCAGTGAACGTTGTTTAGGGTTAGGGCACTAGAGGATGGAGGTGTGTGCCTACTGGTTGGGCAGATGAGATGTAGTCGTTGTGTAGGGTTAGGGCACTAGGGGATGGAGGTGTGAGGAGATGAGATGTAGTCGTTGTTTAGGGTTAGGGCACTAGGGGATGGAGGTGTGTGCCTACTGGTTGGGCAGATGAGATGTAGTCGTTGTGTAGGGTTAGGGCACTAAGGGATGGAGGTGTGAGTAGATGAGATGTAGTCGTTGTTTAGGGTTAGGGCACTAGGGGATGGAGGTCTGAGTAGATGAGATGTAGTCGTTGTTTAGGGTTAGGGCACTAGGGGATGGAGGTGTGAGCCTACTGGTTGGGCAGATGAGATGTAGTTGTTGTGTAGGGTTAGGGCACTAGGGGATGGAGGTGTGAGTAGATGAGATGTAGTCGTTGTTTAGGGTTAGGGCACTAGGGGATGGAGGTCTGAGTAGATGAGATGTAGTCGTTGTTTAGGGTTAGGGCACTAGGGATGGAGGTGTGAGTAGATGAGATGTAGTCGTTGTGTAGGGTTAGGGCACTAGGGGATGGAGGTGTGAGGAGATGAGATGTTGTCATTGTGTAGGGTTAGGGCACTAGGGGATGGAGGTCTGAGTAGATGAGATGTAGTCGTTGTTTAGGGTTAGGGCACTAGGGGATGGAGGTGTGAGTAGATGAGATGTAGTCGTTGTGTAGGGTTAGGGCACTAGGGGATGGAGGTGTGAGGAGATGAGATGTTGTCGTTGTGTAGGGTTAGGGCACTAGGGGATGGAGGTCTGAGTAGATGAGATGTAGTCGTTGTTTAGGTTAGGGCACTAGGGGATGGAGGTGTGAGTAGATGAGATGTTGTCGTTGTTTAGGGTTAGGGCACTAGGGGATGGAGGTGTGAGCCTACTTGTTGGGCAGATGAGATGTTGTCGTTGTGTAGGGTTAGGGCACTAGGGGATGGAGGTCTGAGTAGATGAGATGTAGTCGTTGTTTAGGTTAGGGCACTAGGGGATGGAGGTGTGTGCCTACTGGTTGGGCAGATGAGATGTAGTTGTTGTGTAGGGTTAGGGCACTAGGGGATGGAGGTGTGAGCCTACTTGTTGGGCAGATGAGATGTTGTCATTGTGTAGGGTTAGGGCACTAGGGATGGAGGTCTGAGTAGATGAGATGTAGTCGTTGTTTAGGGTTAGGGCACTAGGGGATGGAGGTGTGAGTAGATGAGATGTTGTCGTTGTTTAGGGTTAGGGCACTAGGGGATGGAGGTCTGAGTAGATGAGATGTAGTCGTTGTTTAGGGTTAGGGCACTAGGGGATGGAGGTGTTGGGCAGCCTACTGGTTGGGCAGATGAGATAGTCGTTGATTTTGTCAGTGTGTCTGTAAGTTGTTTTGCGTATAAGTTTGTAACTGGTCTGGAATTTTTATTTTTTTATTAGAAATAATACAAATAATAAATGAATAAAATCAATATCAGGGCGTTTTTACACGGGATATTTGTGCGTCTGATTGGAAATTAAATATTTTAATATTTTAAAGGTGGGATCTTTTTTTGTGTCAGTAAAAATATTGATATAATAACCATCCTATCGAAGTAAACTATCGAAGCAAACTTGTTGCGTGGTCATCCGGCTACGACTCATCAGGAAAGCATGCAGTTTATTAGGTTTCAGATGAAATCATTTGAGGATGATCATCACAGGGTGACGAAAGGCCAAAGTGGCGAGTTTGATGCTCATCTCCAATGTGAAGGAAACACGTCTTTGTTTTGGAAAAATGCTCATGTTGATTTCATGTTGATTTCATGTTGATTTTTGGGGGAATATTCGAATGGAAAGCTGTTGCCAATTGGATGGAATTAGTTATGGAGGCCACTGTAGTTCACCTTATGTGTGTGTGTGTGTGTGTGTGTGTGTGTGTGTGTGTGTGTGTGTGTGTGTGTGTGTGTGTGTGTGTGTAGGGTATGAAGGGTCAGGGTGGAACCCCAGGTCCAATGGGTCCTACAGGTCCTGCTGGTCCCTCTGGTCATCCTGGACCACCTGGACTACCTGCCTCAGGTAAGATAAGACCCCCTGGACTACCTGCCTCAGGTAAGATAAGACCCCCTGGACTACCTGCCTCAGGTAAGCTAAGACCCCTGGACTACCTGCCTCAGGTAAGATAAGACCCCCTGGACAACCTGCCTCGGGTAAGATAAGACCCCCTGGACTACCTGCCTCAGGTAAGATAAGACCACCTGGACTACCCTGCCTCAGGTAAGATAAGACCACCTGGACTACCTGCCTCAGGTAAGATAAGACCACCTGGACTACCTGCCTCAGGTAAGATAAGACCCCCTGGACTACCTGCCTCAGGTAAGATAAGACCCCCTGGACAACCTGCCTCAGGTAGGATAAGACCCCCTGGACTACCTGCCTCAGGTAAGATAAGACCCCCTGGACTACCTGCCTCAGGTAAGATAAGACCCCTGGACTACCTGCCTCAGGTAAGATAAGACCCCTGGACTACCTGCCTCAGGTAAGATAAGACCCCCTGGACTACCTGCCTCAGGTAGGTAAGATAAGACCCCCTGGACTACCTGCCTCAGGTAAGATAAGACCCCTGGACTACCTGCCTCAGGTAAGATAAGACCCCCTGGACTACCTGCCTCAGGTAAGATAAGACCCCTGGACTGGACCTGCCTCAGGTAAGATAAGACCCCCTGGACTACCTGCCTCAGGTAAGATAAGACCCCTGGACTACCTGCCTCACGTAAGATAAGACCCCCTGGACTACCTGCCTCAGGTAAGATAAGACCCCCTGGACTACCTGCCTCAGGTAAGATAAGACCCCCTGGACTACCTGCCTCAGGTAAGATAAGACCCCCTGGACTACCTGCCTCAGGTAAGATAAGACCCCCTGGACTACCTGCCTCAGGTAAGATAAGACCCCTGGACTACCTGCCTCAGGTAAGATAAGACCCCCTGGACTACCTGCCTCAGGTAAGATAAGACCCCCTGGACTACCTGCCTCAGGTAAGATAAGACCCCCTGGACTACCTGCCTCAGGTAAGATAAGACCCCCTGGACTACCTGCCTCAGGTAAGATAAGACCCCCTGGACTACCTGCCTCAGGTAAGATAAGACCCCCTGGACTACCTGCCTCAGGTAAGATAAGACCCCTGGACTACCTGCCTCAGGTAAGATAAGACCCCCTGGACTACCTGCCTCAGGTAAGATAAGACCCCCTGGACTACCTGCCTCAGGTAAGATAAGACCACCTGGACTACCTGCCTCAGGTAAGATAAGACCCCCTGGACTACCTGCCTCAGGTAAGATAAGACCACCTGTACTACCTGCATCAGGTAAGATAAGACCCCCTGGACTACCTGCCTCAGGTAAGATAAGACCCCCTGGACTACCTGCCTCAGGTAAGATAAGACCACCTGTACTACCTGCATCAGGTAAGATAAGACCTGTAGGACACAAACACAAATGAAAATGATTGTGTTTCGTGTTATTATATGTGTGTTTTCCCCTCCAGGCCTGTACCTGGTAGGGGAGAAGGGAGATAAGGGTGTAGCGGGATCTCCAGGTGTCTGTGACTGTAACACCTACGGTGGTAACACCCCTGTGGGAGTCAACACCCCACACTACGGCAGTTACACCCAACGAGGCAACTACCACAAAGTCCCCGTGGTAAAACTCTCTCTCTCACACACACTGATTTACACAGGACCTGTCCCCATCAACTTGGACCACGAAAAAAAACTGTATTTTCAAAAAGTATAGTTATCAAGTCCCTTCGTTTGAGGCATTTTCAATATTCCTGTCTTTTTCAGAGCTTTGTGAATCTCTGTACCTTGAATCAACACGTGTTCCTCTGTTATTCCGACTGTCTCTGGTCTCCATGTAGATCTTTGTAGTGGACAGTGAGGAGGAGTTGGATCGTCTCCACACGGTCAATGCCATCGCCTTCAGGAAGGACCAGAGGTCTCTCTACTTCAAAGACAAAGATGGCTGGCAGCCCATACAGGTACTATACTATACGATACTATAAGATACTTCACTATACTATAAGATACTATAAGATACTACACTATACTATGAGATACTACACTATACTATACGATACTATGAGATACTTCACTATGCCTCAGGTAAGATAAGACTACTACCTATACTATACGATACTATGAGATACTTCACTATGCCTCAGGTACGATACTACACTATACTATACGATACTATAAGATACTTCACTATACTATGAGATACTACACTATACTATACGATACTATGAGGTATACTTCACTATACTATACGATACTACACTATACTATAAGATACTATAAGATACTTCACTATACTAGGAGATACTACACTATACTATACGATACTATAAGATACTACACTATACTATAAGATACTATAAGATACTTCACTATACTATAAGATAGTACACTACTAGAAACTGTTGCAAGATGTTTGGTGGGACCCTGTTGTTACAGTGGGCCTTAATGAATAGGAGCCTGTTATTACAGTGGGCCTTAATAGGAGCCTGTTATTACAGTGGGCCTTAATGAATAGGACCCTGTTATTACAGTGGGCCTTAATGAATATAGTTATCAAGCCTGTTATTACAGTGGGGCTTAATGAATGCCTGTTATTACAGTGGGCCTTAATGAATGCCTGTTGTTACAGTGGGCCTTAATGAATAGGAGCCTGTTGTTACAGTGGGCCTTAATGAATAGGACCCTGTTGTTACAGTGGGCCTTAATGAATAGCAGCCTGTTATTACAGTGGGCCTTAATGAATAGCAGCCTGTTATTACAGTGGGCCTTAATGAATAGCAGCCTGTTATTACAGTGGGCCTTAATGAATAGCAGCCTGTTGTTACAGTGGGCCTTAATGAATAGGACCCTGTTATTACAGTGGGCCTTAATGAATAGGACCCTGTTATTACAGTGGGCCTTAATGAATAGGAGCCTGTTATTACAGTGGGCCTTAATGAATAGGACCCTGTTGTTACAGTGGGCCTTAATGAATAGGACCCTGTTGTTACAGTGGGCCTTAATGAATAGGAGCCTGTTGTTACAGTGGGCCTTAATGAATAGGAGCCTGTTGTTACAGTGGGCCTTAATGAATAGGAGCCTGTTGTTACAGTGGGCCTTAATGAATAGGAGCCTGTTATTACAGTGGGCCTTAATGAATAGGAGCCTGTTATTACAGTGGGCCTTAATGAATAGGAGCCTGTTATTACAGTGGGCCTTAATGAATAGGAGCCTGTTATTACAGTGGGCCTTAATGAATAGCAGCCTGTTATTACAGTGGGCCTTAATGAATAGCAGCCTGTTATTACAGTGGGCCTTAATGAATAGGAGCCTGTTATTACAGTGGGCCTTAATGAATAGGAGCCTGTTGTTACAGTGGGCCTTAATGAATAGGACCCTGTTATTACAGTGGGGCTTAATGAATAGGACCCTGTTATTACAGTGGGCCTTAATGAATGCCTGTTGTTACAGTGGGCCTTAATGAATAGGAGCCTGTTGTTACAGTGGGCCTTAATGAATAGGACCCTGTTGTTACAGTGGGCCTTAATGAATAGCAGCCTGTTATTACAGTGGGCCTTAATGAATAGCAGCCTGTTATTACAGTGGGCCTTAATGAATAGCAGCCTGTTATTACAGTGGGCCTTAATGAATAGGAGCCTGTTGTTACAGTGGGCCTTAATGAATAGCAGCCTGTTGTTACAGTGGGCCTTAATGAATAGGACCCTGTTATTACAGTGGGCCTTAATGAATAGGAGCCTGTTATTACAGTGGGCCTTAATGAATAGCAGCCTGTTATTACAGTGGGCCTTAATGAATAGGAACCTGTTATTACAGTGGGCCTTAATGAATAGCAGCCTGTTGTTACAGTGGGCCTTAATGAATAGGACCCTGTTGTTACAGTGGGCCTTAATGAATAGCAGCCTGTTGTTACAGTGGGCCTTAATGAATAGGAGCCTGTTATTACAGTGGGCCTTAATGAATAGGACCCTGTTGTTACAGTGGGCCTTAATGAATAAGGAGCCTGTTGTTACAGTGGGCCTTAATGAATAGGACCTGTTGTTACAGTGGGCCTTAATGAATAGCAGCCTGTTGTTACAGTGGGCCTTAATGAATAGGAGCCTGTTATTACAGTGGGCCTTAATGAATAGGACCCTGTTGTTACAGTGGGCCTTAATGAATAAGGAGCCTGTTGTTACAGTGGGCCTTAATGAATAGGAACCTGTTATTACAGTGGGCCTTAATGAATAGGACCATGTTGTTACAGTGGGCCTTAATGAATAAGGAGCCTGTTGTTACAGTGGGCCTTAATGAATGCCTGTTATTACAGTGGGCCTTAATGAATGCCTGTTATTACAGTGGGCATTAATGAATGCCTGTTGTTACAGTGGGCCTTAATGAATAGGACCCTGTTATTACAGTGGGCCTTAATGAATAGGACCCTGTTATTACAGTGGGCCTTAATGAATAGGACCCTGTTGTTACAGTGGGCCTTAATGAATAAGGAGCCTGTTGTTACAGTGGGCCTTAATGAATAGGAACCTGTTATTACAGTGGGCCTTAATGAATAGGACCATGTTGTTACAGTGGGCCTTAATGAATAGGAGCCTGTTGTTACAGTGGGCCTTAATGAATGCCTGTTATTACAGTGGGCCTTAATGAATGCCTGTTATTACAGTGGGCCTTAATGAATGCCTGTTGTTACAGTGGGCCTTAATGAATAGGACCCTGTTATTACAGTGGGCCTTAATGAATAGGACCCTGTTACAGTGGGCCTTAATGAATAGGACCCTGTTATTACAGTGGGCCTTAATGAATAGCAGCCTGTTATTACAGTGGGCCTTAATGAATAGCAGCCTGTTGTTACAGTGGGCCTTAATGAATAGGACCCTGTTATTACAGTGGGCCTTAATGAATAGGAACCTGTTGTTACAGTGGGCCTTAATGAATAGGACCCTGTTGTTACAGTGGGCCTTAATGAATAATGAGCCTGTTGTGTAAACTGTGTTGTTGCCCTTCCAGGCTCTCCAGTCGACAGAGAAGGTTCCGGAGCGGGTGGGTGTGTGTGGGGACGGACTGGTGCAGAATGGAGAGGAGTGTGATGATGGAAACAACGTCGTCACAGATGCCTGTCTCAGTAGGTCTCACACACACACACACACACACACACACACACACACGCACGCACGCACGCACGCACGCACGCACGCACGCACGCACACACACACACACACACACACACACACACACACACACACACACACACACACACACAGGCAGACAACACACACTGAGAATCACACACACACACACACACACACACACACACACACACACACACACACACACACACACACACACACACACACACACACACACACACACACACACACACACACACACACACAGGCAGACAACACACACTGAGAATCACACACACACACACACACACACACGCACAGAATCACACACACACACACACACACACACACACACACACACACACAACACACACACAGACACACACACACACGGACACACACTGAGAATCACACGCACACACACACACACAGACAACACACACTGAGAATCACACACACACACACAGACACACACAGAATCACACACACACACACACACACAAGCACACACTGAGAATCACATACACACACTGCAGCCAACACACACACACTGAGAATCACACACACAGAGACAGAAACACACACTCTGAGAATCACACACACACACACACACACACTGAGAATCACACACACACACACAAACACACACACTGAGAATCACACACACACACAGACAGAAACACACACACTGAGAACACACACACACACACACACACACACACACACACACACACACACACACACACTGAGAATCAAACACACACACACACACACACTGAGAATCACACACACACACACACTGAGAATCACACACACACATTAGCCTCAAGCCTTCTATCCAAACATACAATGACAGAGGAGAAAAATAGGGACATAGAGACTATTACATCATCGGTGTTCCCTCGCTTTCCGTCAGCCTGGTACTATTCCTCCCATTTAATTCAATTAACTTAAAATGCAAAATCAGCATCAACGTAATGCATTGGGGTGCCAAAGCAATTAAGCAATATCTCTCTTGTTCTCTCTCTCTCCCTCCCGCCCTCTTACTGCCCCCCCTCTCTCCCTCTCTCTATCCCTCTCTCTCTCTCTCTCTGTCTCTCTCTCTCTCTCTCTCTCTCTCTCTCTCTCTCTCTCTCTCTCTCTCCCTCCCGCCCCTCTTACTGCCCCCTCTCTCCCTATCCCTCTCTCTATCCCTCTCTCTCTCTCTCCCTCTCTCTCTCTCTCTCTGTCTCTCTCTCTCTCTCTCTCTCTCTCTCTCTCTCTCTCTCTCTCTCTCTGTCTCTCTCTGTCTCTCTCTCTCTCTCTCTCTCTCTCTCTCTCTCTCCTCTCTCTCTCTCTCTCTCTCTCTCTCTCTCTCTCTCTCTCTCTCTCTCTCTCTCTCTCTCTCTCTCTCTCTCTCTCTCTCTCTCTCTTGTTCCTCTCTCTCTCTCTCCTCTCTCTCTCTCTCTCTCTCTCTCTCTCTCTCTCTCTCTCTTCCTCTCCCTCCCTCTCTCTCTCTCTCCTCTCTCTCTCTCTCTCTCTCTCTCTCTCTCCTCTCTCTCTCTCCCTCTGTCTCTCTCTTGTAGGTGGGCTCTACTCTCTCTCTGGATATCTCTCTCTCTCTCTCTCTCTCTCCTGGAGGAGTCTCTCTCTCTCTCTCTCTCTCTCCCTCTCTCTCTCTCTTGTTCCCTCTCTCTCTGACTCTCTCTCTCTCTCTCTCTCTCTCCCTCTCTCTCTCTCTCTCTCTCTCTCTCCCTCATATCTCCCTTGTTCCTCTCTCTCTCCCTCCCGCCCTCTTACTGCCTCTCCTCCTCTCTCACACACACCCCTCTCTCCTCCTCTCTCCCTCCCTCTCTTCCCTGTAGATTGTAGGTGGGCGTACTGTGGAGATGGATATCACATGAGGGCCTGGAGGAGTGTGATGGAAATGACTTTGGTTACCAGACCTGCACATCATATCTCCCATGTTCCTTCTACACACACACACACACACACACACACACACACACACCTGTTATAATGCGTCATCTCTCGTTTAAGGTCTTTTGGCCATCTCAGATGTACTGGGTCCTGTTCCATCGATTCTACTGGTTGCAAATACTTCACCTGAGCCAATGAGAGGATGGCAGCATTGCAGTATTACCAATTGTGATTGGTCCACCTTCAGCGAGCCTCTCCTTGTTGTGGTCTATACTTCAGCTCTGTTCTGGAGTATTCCGTAAAGAAGATTAGAAATGTCTGCAGCCCTTTTCAAAGAGCTGCAGAGGAGGAGGAGGGGGGGACACCGTAGCTCAAATATGACAGACTGTGTGTACCTATGAAAAACTAAAACAATTTTCCTCCAAGCTACTATTGGGGGACAACTTTGGCCACGGGAGACCCCTTGTATTGTGTCTGGATGGGGTGTGGCTCGCATGACTATGGCTGTGTGACTGCTCTCGTAACTCTACGCTGGTACCTCTGGCTGTAGCACTGTTTAAGGAATGTTTTTAAAAAAAACACTGGTGCTAATTGGGCAATATGTGTAAGGTATACAGGAAGTTATACAGGAAGTTATACAGGAAGTTATACAGGAAGTTATACAGGAAGTTATACAGAAAGGTATACAGGAAGTTATACAGGAAGTTATACAGGAAGTTATACAGAAAGGTATACAGGAAGTTATACAGGAAGTTATACAGGAAGTTATACAGGAAGTTATACAGAAAGTTATACAGGAAGGTATACAGGAAGTTATACAGGAAGTTATACAGGAAGTTATACAGGAAGTTATACAGGAAGGTATACAGGAAGGTATACAGGAAGTACAATATGATTGTAATGTGTATAAGCTAAAATATCGCAGTAAAGTTAAGCTTGATTGTTTCAATATCCATTTGACATGCGTCTCGACAACAAAACAAAAACAACAAAATGTGTTTTAACCACGTCCAGCACGTAACTATAGCAACCTCGGACCGCTTGTAATGAATTTAGACTGATAGTCAAAAGTGACGGAGCCGTTGGACTGTTAATTCAATGATGGTCTCTTTTACCAGTCCTCTGCAGAATGAGTAAAGATGCATTCGGTCGCTGTATAGCTTCCTCACTACGCACTTAAATAATTCACGATGCAAAAGCTGGTACCGAAAAAAGCTATTGAGAGCGATGCCATAGAGGAACCATTTTACAGTCTCTGAAGAGAAAAACGTGGTGTGGTTCTTTGAAGAATCATACAAAAATCCAAAAGCAGAAATGTTTTGGCCCCTCCAGGACCTGCGGTAGAGTTTTAAGCCTTATTTGCATATTTCACAACGTGGCTTTTGAGTGAATTTTAGGTACCATTACCACCCATTACTTTGTTTTCTAGTGACAGAGACATTTATTTATTTTTTGCAGTCTTTCATTTTCAGTCCTGTAGCCTTCACCAGGTGAGATTCAAAGTGAATATGTCATTATTCATTATTTTAAACCCTAATAACAGTGGTCTGAAACTCATCGTTTACAGGCCACATTAAGCCTGCAAATCACATTATGCTGGCTTGCCAGATGATGTGTAATTCCTATTGGAATCCAGCCAGACTGGAGATATTCAACATGTATAGGTTTTTATTCACCCACAACCTGCATTCAGAATGACTGCCAGTGTTGAAAAGATAAAATACATGAGACTACCTTAAAAATCTAAACTGGAACATCAATTTCAGTAACGGGTTTATATTAATAAATCCAAGTAACAGATTGGAATTGTTTAGAAAAATGATTTTAGTTATATTGAACTGACATAAGACTGATGAATCAATTAATGTACATGCATAGATATTGAAACAAACCATTTCAAAAATCTAACTGCAATAGAGCATGCTGGGAAATATGATAATGATGGGAGTGGTTTTGAAAGGGACACAGCTGCAGGCTTCCATACATTTTCAAGAACCTTGAAGAATTCTGAAGAACCATTTGATGCCATGTCAAGAACCCCACACTTCACTCAAAGGTTATTTTAGCGGGTAAGAGCTCTCCAAGGAACCTTAAGAGCTGAGGAAGAACCATTTTTAAGAACCTTCATCTTTTTCAGCATTAAGAAAGAGTACTATTCAGCCAACATTGTCTTTCCAAAGAAGTGTCTGATACTTTATTTATGCAAATTAGGAGTGTGTAAATAGCTCTGCTTGACGTATTTAATCTTTAATTAATTAATTAATTCAAAACAAATTATATCTTACGATAAGGACCTATTTGTATCTATATGGGACTATAATGGTTGTGCTTGTGTCTAGTGTCTACTGTATGGACTACTGTATGTACTACTGTATGTACTACTGTAGGGTCTACTGTATGTACTACTGTAGGCTCTACTGTATGTACTACTGTAGGGTCTACTGTGGGGTTTACTGTAGGGTCTACTGTATGTACTACTGTAGGGTCTACTGTGGGGTCTACTGTAGGGTCTACTGTATGTACTACTGTAGGGTCTACTGTATGTACTACTGTAGGGTCTACTGTGGGGTCTACTGTAGGGTCTACTGTATGTACTACTGTAGGTTCTACTGTAGGGTCTACTGTATGTACTACTGTATGTACTACTGTAGGGTCTACTGTAGGGTCTACTGTATGTACTACTGTAGGGTCTACTGTAGGGTCTACTGTATGTACTACTGTAGGTTCTACTATAGGGTCTACTGTATGTACTACTGTATGTACTACTGTAGGGTCTACTGTAGTGTCTACTGTAGTGTCTACTGTATGTACTACTGTAGGGTCTACTGTATGTACTACTGTATGTACTACTGTAGGGTCTACTGTATGTACTACTGTAGGGTCTACTGTAGGGTCTACTGTATGTACTACTGTAGGGTCTACTGTATGTACTACTGTAGGGTCTACTGTATGTACTACTGTAGGGTCTACTGTATGGTCTACTGTATGTACTACTGTAGGGTCTACTGTATGTACTACTGTAGGGTCTACTGTATGTACTACTGTAGGGTCTACTGTAGGGTCTACTGTAGGTTCTACTGTATGTTCTACTGTATGTACTACTGTAGGGTCTACTGTAGGGTCTACTGTAGGTTATACTGTAGGGTCTACTGTAGTGTCTACTGTAGGGTCTACTGTAGGGTCTACTGTAGTGTCTACTGTAGGTTTTACTGTTGGGTCTACTGTAGTGCATACTGTAAAGGTCTACTGTAGTGTCTACTGTAGGGTCTACTGTAGGGTCTACTGTAGTGTCTACTGTAGTGTTTACTGTAGGGTCTACTGTAGGGTCTACTGTAGGGTCTACTGTAGTGTCTACTGTAGGGTCTACTGTAGGGTCTACTGTAGAGTAGGACTGTTGATGCTCTGGTCTACTGTAGAGTAGGACTGTTGATTGCTGATTGCCATGTACAATCATTTTTGCCTTTTAGTCATAATATGTATTTATACATTGTGTGAATTATAGTGTGTTTATGGGCTATTTTATAAAACAATCGGATATCGAACTGTAGCCATTGATGAAGTATGTGAATGTTACACTAGCATGATATAAATTCAATAACACACATTGTTTCATCTCTCTCGATATAAAGTTAAATTCAACCAGCTTTTGCCAAAATGAGTAGGTGATGGTCTGTTTGTTATTTGTCTACCTGAGAAATGTGAGTTAAAATAAAAATCAAAAGTAAATCGAAGTTTCAAAATGCATCCACGTATTGTTCATCTGTTTATCGTTCACGTGTCTTTAATAATTTGAAAGCTTCGACATTGATACTTTGAAAGACAGATCATTATTCTACGGAACTGAGAGACAACAGCTCCGCCATGAAGGCGGGGAATATGCAAAATATGCAACCAATCAAACGTACACTTCCTGTAACAGCTTGCATGATGAAACGTCACTTGCCACGTCTTGACACTGCGGGCGCGCTTGTTCCAGTGAGTGGCAAGTCCTACAAGTTTTGAACAAATATATTTTCTCCTATCGACACCTATAATTTTTGCCGATATCAGTTCTGAAATGTTCCTGGTTTGTTTGAGCTGGTTTTGCACTTCGCTGCTAGTGTTCGTCAGTGCAGGGAAACTTCCAGAGGCCGAAGTAAAAATCACAGTTCTGCACAAACCTTTCCTCTGTCATCGCAAGTCGAAGTACGGAGACATTCTGCTGGTCCACCATGAAGGATATCTTCAAAATGGAACTAAGTTTCATTCCAGGTTAGTTTGTTATGAAAACAACAATTGAAGGAAGCGTTTCCTGAACCTAGAAACGGTCAGATACATGTTTTTGCTGCTGTCTTAAAAAATAAAGTGTGTGTGTGATGTATGTGTGTGTGTGTGTGTGTGTGTGTGTGTGTGTGTGTGATGTGATGTGATGTGTGATGTGATGTGATGTATGTATGTATGTATGTATGTATGTATGTATGTATGTATGTATGTATGTATGTATGTATGTATGTATGTATGTATGTATGTATGTATGTATGTGTTTCCAGCTACTCCCAGGGAGACAAGCAGCCTGTCTGGTTCACTCTGGGTATTAAAGAGGTGATAAAGGGATGGGACAAAGGCCTGCAGGGGATGTGTGCTGGAGAGAAGAGACGCCTCGTCGTACCTCCTGCCCTCGCTTACGGCAAGGAGGGGAAAGGTACACACACACATACCACACCACACACACACACACACACACACATACACACACACTACACATACATACACACACACATACCACACATACACACACACACATACCACACACACACATACACACACACACATACCACACACACACATACCACACATACCACATACCACACACACACATACACCACACACACACACATACCACACACACACATACCACACACACACACACACACACACATACCACACACACACACACATACCACACACGCATACATACACACACATATACACATACACACACATACATACACACACACATACATACACACACACACACACATACCACACACACACACACACACATACACACACACATACATACATACACACACACACACACACACACACTGTCTGTACTAAAGTTACTTCACTGCAATGTACATAGATGACACCACCCTGAATGGCACTAATGACCTTCATCTGTCTCCTCTACGGCACCGTTGTAGGATAGAAACGATGCCTAAAGGTTGTACTACTAACTACTGCTCTGTGACGTCTTCCCAACGTGGAGCATTGGGAAGCATGTGAGCGATGCTGTGAGCGATGCTGTGAGCATGTGAGCGATGCTGTGAGCATGTGAGCGATGCTGTGAGCATGTGAGCGATGCTGTGAGCATGTGAGCGATGCTGTGAGCATGTGAGCGATGCTGTGAGCATGTGAGCGATGCTGTGAGCATGTGAGCGATGCTGTGCTTTGCCCTGGTAAGCACACCCCCTACCTAACCCTCACCTACACTTTGTTACTTCAAGAATATTCCAGTGGTGGCACATCTTGGCTGTGTGCATCTTTATTAGTCTTGGTGTGTTTTCACATATAGTCCTTCACTTCACCTATCTTGTGGTCCGTGTCCTCTTTGCATTCACATTGCTATGTTTTAGAAAGGAACCAAGATATTTTTCCAACATTCACTCAATGCACTCTGGGTTTTTGCTAAGTGCAGGACAAGCCATGTCATCAGAATGTTATCCGACAGCTAGATAAATATACAGCTAGATAAATATATAGCTAGCTAAATATATAGCTAGATAAATATACAGCTAGATAAATATACAGATAGATAAATATATAGCTAGCTAAATATATAGCTAGATAAATATACAGCTAGATAAATATACAGATAGATAAATATACAGATAGATAAATATACAGATAAATATTCAGCTAGATAAATATACAGATAAATATACAGCTAGATAAATATATAGCTAGCTAAATATATAGCTAGATAAATATACAGCTAGATAAATATACAGCTAGATAAATATATAGCTAGCTAAATATATAGCTAGATAAATATACAGATAGATAAATATACAGCTAGATAAATATACAGATAGATAAATATACAGATAGATAAATATACAGATAAATATACAGCTAGATAAATATATAGCTAGCTAAATATATAGCTAGATAAATATACAGCTAGATAAATATACAGATAGATAAATATATAGCTAGCTAAATATATAGCTAGATAAATATACAGCTAGATAAATATACAGATAGATAAATATACAGATAGATAAATATACAGATAAATATTCAGCTAGCTAGATAAATATACAGATAGATAAATATTCAGCTAGCTAAATAAATATTCAGCTAAATATACAGCTAGATAAATATTCAGCTAGCTAGATAAATATTCAGCTAGATGAATATATAGCTAAATAAATATTCAGCTAAATATACAGCTAGATAAATATTCAGCTAGCTAGATAAATATTCAGCTAGCTAGATAGATAGATATATAGCTAGATAGATAAATATAATATATAGCTAGATAGATATACAGATGGATAAATATAATATATAGCTAGATAGATATACAGATGGATAAATATAATATATAGCTAGATAGATATACAGATAGATAAATATAATATATAGCTAGATAGATAAATATAATATATAGCTAGATAGATATACAGATGGAATAAGTGGAACAGTGGAATAAACTGCTGATGAGTCTCTTAGCATTTCACTGTAAGGTCTGTCTATACCTGCTGTATTCGGCGCATGTGATCAATACAATTTGATTTGATCACAATATTACAAACAATCTGAAACGAAGTCTAGTGGGAGGGGTTTATGTCAGTAGTCTAGTGGGAGGGGTTTATGTCAGTAGTCTAGTGGGAGGGTTTATGTCAGAAGTCTAGTGGGAGGGGTTTATGTCAGTCTAGTGGGAGGGTTTATGTCAGTAGTCTAGTGGGAGGGGTTTATGTCAGTCTAGTGGGAGGGGTTATGACAGTAGTTTAGTGGGAGGGGTTAATGTCAGTAGTCTAGTGGGAGGGTTATGTCAGTAGTCTCTAGTGGGAGGGGTTATGTCAGTAGTCTAGTGGGAGGGTTATGTCAGTAGTCAGTAGTCTAGTGGGAGGGTTATGTCAGTAGTCTAGTGGGAGGGTTATGTCAGTAGTCTAGTGGGAGGGGTTATGTCAGTAGTTTAGTGGGAGGGGTTATGTCAGTAGTCTAGTGGGAGGGTTTATGACAGTAGTAGTCTAGTGGGAGGGGTTTATGTCAGTAGTCTAGTGGGAGGGTTTATGTCAGTAGTCTAGTGGGAGGGGTTTATGTCAGTCTAGTCAGAAGTCTAGTGGGAGGGGTTTATGTCAGTAGTCTAGTGGGAGGGTTATGTCAGTAGTCTAGTGGGAGGGTTATGTCAGTAGTCTAGTGGGAGGGTTATGTCAGTAGTCTAGTGGGAGGGTTATGTCAGTAGTCTAGTGGGAGGGTTATGTCAGTAGTCTAGTGGGAGGGTTATGTCAGTAGTCTAGTGGGAGGGGTTAATGTCAGTAGTCTAGTGGGAGGGGTTTATGTCAGTAGTCTAGTGGGAGGGGTTATGTCAGTAGTCTAGTGGGAGGGTTATGGTGGGAGGGTTATGTCAGTAGTCTAGTGGGAGGGTTTATGTCAGTAGTCTAGTGGGAGGGTTATGTCAGTAGTCTAGTGGGAGGGTTATGTCAGTAGTCTAGTGGGAGGGTTATGTCAGTAGTCTAGTGGGAGGGGTTAATGTCAGTAGTCTAGTGGGAGGGGTTTATGTCAGTAGTCTAGTGGGAGGGGTTTATGTCAGTCTATTGGGAGGGGTTAATGTCAGTAGTCTAGTGGGAGGGGTTATGACATATATGATATATATATATTATGACAGTAGTCTGTGTGGTACGGGAATAATGACAAGCCAACCTGGGGAGCTCTGTGTTCACGTTCTCCTAAAAAGGGAACCGGACCAGATAATTCAAGAGAACCGAACTCAGACCACCTATTGAGATGGTCTCAGTTCGGTTCACCTCTGGGGCTCTTTTGTGTGTTCACAAAAAAACATTCTGAAAGGGACAAAGTCTGAAAACACCCTGACATGGCTTCCTCTCCTTGGTCTCCTTTCCTTGGTCCACTCTTACTGGTTTCGGTGAAAGCAACATCCTGGATTAGGTTTTCTTCAGCTGTCCCTTCCTTTTAGAACAAATGCCATTTTGTATGTATTAGAACTGAGTCCCGGCCGAGCATTCCAGTGACCTCCGATCCTGATGTTGTGACCCCTGAACTCTGACCTCAGGTAAGATCCCACCGGAGAGCACCCTGACTTTTAACATCGAGGTGATGGAGATCAGGAATGGACCCAGGTCACATGAATCCTTCCAGGAAATGGACCTCAACGATGACTGGAAACTCTCCAAGGACGAGGCGAGAGAGCACACACACACACACACACACACACACACACACACACACACACACACACACACACACACACTTACTTTATGTCCTGACTGCATGCTCCCTTTTCCTCCCAGGTGAAGGAGTACCTGAGGAAGGAGTTTCAGCGTCATGGTTACCCTCCCAACGACACCCATCATGAGCAGATGGTGGAGGACATCTTTAAGAAGGAGGATGAGAACGAGGATGGCTTCATCTCCTCCAGAGAGTTCACCTACAAACACGATGAACTTTAACCTCTGACCTAAATCCCCTATACTTTTTTACTGGTCAGGTCAAACTTGGGAGGTCTTAGTCCTATTTCTGTTCGGGGTAAAAGTTGCTCTTAGGCGAAGTTCTAGGATCAGTTTATGTTCACCATATTAGACGGCGTAGAACATAGGAAACTGACCTTAGATCAGTGTTAAAGGGGAAACGTCATCTTACATCAGTCCAAAACGGAGTCGGGTTACATCAACATGATATGATCATTCTTTACATTAGACAAGCTGTGTGTGTGTGTGTGTGTGTGTGTGTGTGTGTGTGTGTGTGTGTTTGTGATATTTTTGGTTAAAATTTATTTTAAAAAGTTTGTTAATAAAAACTGCTTATGAACCATTATTGAATATTTGGTTAAATGTTGTTTAACTGTTCAAGGGTCCTTTTGTTTTATATCTACAAGAACCAGAGATATATAATGTAAAACATTGATCACAGGATAACATATTTGTGATATAGTTTTTATAACAACATATTAGTGGTACCTGGTTTTTTTTTGTGTGTTTTTTTTTTTACCAAATGCATGTTGTGTTCACTTTTTAGAGAGGAGGGGGGAAAATGAATAAAGAGACCGCCATCTTTTTACACAAACAAAACAATGCATTTATTCCCTGGTAATACTTGATAATACCGTATCACGTTTAGCCACTAGGTGGCACTGTTTACTAACGTGTCAGTGTTGATGAGACTAGATCGATAAGAGTTCAGGCAGTGATAGTATAGTATAGGGGGAAAAACATTGCTAATACATTTATAAAAAGGTTTATAATGTAGTTTAACAAAAAAAATATATATATATATAGGGAGGTGTATAACGGTGACACCCTCATATTTTATTTACTAGGCAAGTCAGTTAAGAACAAATTCTTATTTTCAATGACGGCCTAGGAACTGCCTGATCAGGACCAGAACGACAGATTTGTACCTTGTCAGCTCGGGGATTTGAAACACATATATAGAGCGAGAGAAAGACATAGAGAGACATATATACAGTACCAGACAAAATGTTTGGACACACCTACTCATTCAAGGGTTTATTTTTTACTATTTTCTACATTGTAGAATAATAGTGAAGACATCAAAACTATGAAATAACACATATGGAATCATGTAGTAACCAAAAAAGTGTTAAGCAAATTAAAATATAGTTTATATTTGAGATTCTTTAAAGTAGGCACCCTTTGCCTTGCTGACAGTTTTGCACACTCTTGGCATTCTCCCAACCAGCTTCATGGAATGCATTTCAATTAACAGGTGTGTGTTAAAAGTTCATTTGTGGAATTTCTTTCCTTCTTAATGTGTTTGAACCAATCAGTTGTGTTGTGACAAGGTAGGGTTGGTATACAGTAGTACAGCCCTATTTGGTAAAATACCAAGTCCATATTTTGACAAAAACAGCTCAAATAAGCAAAGAGAAGCGACAGTCCATCATTACTTTAAGACATGAAGGTCAGTCAATCCATAAAATCACAAGAACTTTTAAAGTTTCCAAGTGCAGTTGCAAAAACCATCAAACGCTAAGATGAAACTGGCTCTCATGAGGACCTCCACAGGAAAGGAAGACCCAGAGTTACCTCTTCTGCAGAGGAGAAGTTCATTAGAGTTACAAGTCTTAGAAATTGCAGCCCAAATAAAGTTAAAGTAACAGACACATCTCAACACCAACTGTTCAGAGGAGACTACGTGAATCAAGCCTTAGTGGTCGAATTGCTGCAAAGAAACCACTACTAAAGGACAACAATAAGAAGAAGAGACTTGCTTGGGACAAGAAACATGGGCGATGGACATTAGACCGGTGGAAATCTGTACTTCGGTCTGATGAGTCCAAATCTGCGATGTTTTTGTTCCAACTGCCGTGTCTTTGTGAACGGATGATCTCTGCATGTGTATTTCCCACCGTGAAGCATGGAGGAGGAGGTGTGATGGTGTGTATTTCCCACCGTGAAGCATGGAGGAGGAGGTGTGATGGTGTGTATTTCCCACCGTGAAGCATGGAGGAGGAGGTGTGATGGTGTGTATTTCCCACCGTGAAGCATGGAGGAGGAGGTGTGATGGTGTGTATTTCCCACCGTGAAGCATGGAGGAGGAGGTGTGATGGTGTGTATTTCCCACCGTGAAGCATGGAGGAGGAGGTGTGATGGTGTGTATTTCCCACCGTGAAGCATGGAGGAGGAGGTGTGATGGTGTGTATTTCCCACCGTGAAGCATGGAGGAGGAGGTGTGATGGTGTGTATTTCCCACCGTGAAGCATGGAGGAGGAGGTGTGATGGTGTGTATTTCCCACCGTGAAGCATGGAGGAGGAGGTGTGATGGTGTGTGGTTCCCACCGTGAAGCATGGAGGAGGAGGTGGGATGGTGTGTATTTCCCACCATGAAGCATGGAGGAGGAGGTGTGATGGTGTGGGGGTGCTTTGCTGGTGACACTGACACTGATTTATTTAGAATCCAAAGCACACTTAACCAGCATGGCTACTACAGCATTCTGCAGCGATACGCCATCCCGTCTGGTTTTCGCTTAGTGGGACTATCATTTGTTTTTCAACAAAACAATGACCCAACATACTTCCAGGCTGTGTAAGGGCTATTTGACCAAGAAGGAGAGTAATGGAGTGCTGCATCAGATGACCTGGCCTCCACAATCACCCGACCTCAACCCAACTGAGATGGCTTGGGACGAGTTGGACCACAGAGTGAAGGAAAAGCAGCCAACAAGCGCTCAGCATATGCGGGAACTCCTTCAAGACTGTTGGAAAAGCATTCCAGGTGAAGCTGGTTGAGGGAAATCCAAGAGCGTGCAAATCTGTCATCAAGGCAAAGGGTGGCTACTTTGAAGAATCTCAATATATATATATATAAATATATAAATATATATGTATATATATATATATATATATATATATATATAGAGAGAGAGAGAGAGAGAGAGAGAGAGAGAGAGAGAGAGAGAGAGAGAGAGGAGAGAGAGAGAGAGGAGAGAGAGAGAGAGAGAGAGAGAGAGAGAGGGAGAGAGAGAGAGAGAGAGAGAGAGAGAGAGAGACAAAAAGAGACATAGAGAGAGAGGGAGAGAACAGAGAGAGACATATATATACAGTATATATTTAAGGCCAGAGGGGGTGTGATATATGGCCAATATACCACGGCTAAGAGCTGTTCTTTAGCACGACACAACGCGGAGTGCCTGGATACAGCCCTTAGCCGTGGTATATTGGCCATACCCCAGAGGTGCCTTACTGCTATTATAAACTGTTTACCAACGTAAAATAAATGTTTTGTCATACCCATGATATATCATGGCTGTCAGCCAATCAGCATTCAGGGCTGGTGCCACCCAGTTTATCAATAGATATATATATATAGTGAGAGAACACTGTCGGGTTCTACCCTCCTGACACATTCTAAACATTCCACACTGGAGAAGGTTGGAGGTCACATAGCCTGCACTGGGTGTGGCACGGTATTGCATTCGCATGCACACACACACACACACACACACACACACACACACACACACACACACACACACACACAGTCTCAATTATGGCCCCTGGGGACAGAGGATGAGGATAATGTAGGATGAAGAGGATGTGTTGGGCCAGCTGTTGGATGTGTGGGGGTGGGGGGTCCATGTTGTCTCACTGCATCACCATAGCTGTGTCCTGATCACTGGGGGGAGTAGTGAGGAGAGGATGGAGGAGGAGAGAAGAGAAGAGAGAGGATGGGGGAGGAGAGAGGAGAGGGTGGGGGGAGGATTGGGGAGAGGAGGGGGAGGAGAGGATGGGGGAGAGAAGAGAGGATGGGGGAGAGAGAGAGGGATGGGGGGAGAGGGTGGGGGAGGAGAGAGGAGAGGATGGGGGAGGAAAGATAGAGGAGGGGATGGAAAGGAGAGGAGAGAAGAGATAGGAGGATGGGGGAGAGAGAGGGGAGAAAGGGATGGGGGGGAAGAGAGAGGAGAGGGTGGGGGAGGAAAGAGGAGAGGATGGGGAGGAAAGAGGATGGGGAGAATGGGGGAGGAGAAAGGAGAGAGGATGGGGGGGAGGAAAGGGGGAGGAAAGAGGATGGGGGAGGAGATGGGGAGGAGGAGAGGGATGGGGAGGGGGAGGAGAGAGGAGAGGATGGGGGAGGAAAGAGGAGAGGATGGGGGAGGAGAGAGGAGAGGATGGGGGAGGAAAGAGGAGAGGATGGGGGAGGAGAGAGGAGAGGATGGGGGAGGAGTAAATCACAAAATCATTTGAATAGGACAATTAAGACAAGAGCATGCTGATACACACACACATACAGACAGACACACATACACAAATACACACACATATCCATACACACAAACACAGAGACATACACACAAACACAAATACACACACACAAACATACAACCGCACAAGCAGTGCATTCTGAAAATGTTAAGACCACTTCAATTTTTACATGTTGTTACGTTACAGCCTTCATCAATCCACACACAATACCCCATAATGACATCACAATACCCCATAATGACATCACAATACCCCATAATGACATCACAATACCCCATAATGACATCACAATACCCCATAATGACATCACAATACCCCATAACGACATCACAATACCCCATATAGACATCACAATACCCCATAATGATATCAAAATACCCCATAATGACATCAAAATACCCCATAACGACATCACAATACCCCATATTGACATCACAATACCCCATAATGACATCACAATATCCCATAATGACATCACAATACCCCATAATGACATCACAATATCCCATAACGACAAATCAAAATCTGTTTTTAGAAATGTTTGCTAATGTATTACAAATAAAAACTGAAATATAACATTAACATAAGTATTCAGACCCTTTACTCAGTACTTTGTTGAAGCACCTTCGGCAGTGATTACAGCCTTGCGTCTTCTTGGGTATAACACACCTGTATTTGGAGAGTTTCTCCCATTCCTCCATTGTTAAATCATAGAGGATAACACACTATACAGTCTGGGACTTATTTCCATTGTTAAATCATCGAGGATAACACACAATAAAGTCTGGGACTTATTTCCATTGTTAAATCATGGAGGATAACACACTATACAGTCTGGGACTTATTTCCATTGTTAAATCATGGAGGATAACACACTATAAAGTCTGGGACTTATTTCCATTGTTAAATCATGGAGGATAACACACTATAAAGTCTGGGACTTATTTCCATTGTTAAATCATGGAGGATAACACACTATACAGTCTGGGACTTATTTCCATTGTTAAATCATGGAGGATAACACACTATACAGTCTGGGACTTATTTCCATTGTTAAATCATGGAGGATAACACACTATACAGTCTGGGACTTATTTCCATTGTTAAATCATGGAGGATAACACACTATACAGTCTGGGACTTATTTCCATTGTTAAATCATGGAGGATAACACACTATAAAGTCTGGGACTTATTTCCATTGTTATATCATGGAGGATAACACACTATACAGTCTGGGACTTATTTCCATTGTTAAATCATGGAGGATAACACACTATACAGTCTGGGACTTATTTCCATTGTTAAATCATGGAGGATAACACACAGTCTGGGATTATTTCCATTGTTAAATCTGGGACTTATTTTATTTCCATTGTTAAATCATGGAGGATAACACACTATACAGTCTGGGACTTATTTCCATTGTTAAATCATGGAGGATAACACACTATAAAGTCTGGGACTTATTTCCATTGTTATATCATGGAGGATAACACACTATAAAGTCTGGGACTTATTTCCATTGTTAAATCATAACACACAATACAGTCTGAGTTAAATCATGATAACACACTATACAGTCTGGGACTTATTTCCATTGTTAAATCATGGAGGATAACACACTATACAGTCTGGGACTTATTTCCATTGTTAAATCATGGAGGATAACACACTATACAGTCTGGGACTTATTTCCATTGTTAAATCATGGAGGATAACACACTATACAGTCTGGGACTTATTTCCATTGTTAAATCATGGAGGATAACACACTATACAGTCTGGGACTTATTTCCATTGTTAAATCATGGAGGATAACACACTATACAGTCTGGGACTTATTTCCATTGTTAAATCATGGAGGATAACACACTATACAGTCTGGGACTTATTTCCATTGTTAAATCATGGAGGATAACACACTATACAGTCTGGGACTTATTTCCATTGTTAAATCATGGAGGATAACACACTATACAGTCTGGGACTTATTTCCATTGTTAAATCATGGAGGATAACACACTATAAAGTCTGGTACTTATTTCCATTGTGGTCCTCTTGAGACAAGATGGCTGGACAAGATCGAACACAGTATGGCAGTGAAATAATAAAACAAAAACAGAGAAGATTGTCCTGCTGGAAGGTGAACCTTCGCCCCAGTCTGAGGTCCTGAGTGCTCTGGAGCAGATTTTCATCGAATTTCTCCATTCATCTTTACCTCGATCCTGACTAGTCTCCCAGTCCCTGCCGCTGAAACACATCCAGGCAGCATGATGCTGCCACCACCATGCTTCACCATAGGGATGGCGCCAGGTTTCCTCCAAACGTGAAGCTTGGCATTCAGGCCAAAGAGTTCAATCTTGGTTTCATCAGACCAGAGAATCTTGTTTCTCATCGTCTGACAGTTTTTTAGGTGCCTTTTGGCAAACTCCAAGCGGGCTGTTATGTGCCTTTTACTGAGGAGTGGTTTCAGTCTGGCAACTCTACCATCGGGTTCTTGGTCACCTCCCTTACCAAGGGCCCTTCTCCACCGATTGGTCAGTTTGGCCGGGCAGCCAGCTCTAGGAAGAGTCTTGGAGGTTCCAAACTTCTTCCATTTAAGAATGATGGAGGCCACTCTTCTTGGGGACCTTCAATGCTGCAGACATTTTCTGGTATCCTTCCCCAGATCTGTGACTCGACACAATCCTGTCTTGGAGGTCTACGGACAATTCCTTCGACCTCATGGTTTGGTTTTTTGCTCTGACATGCACTGTCAACTGTGGGACCTTTATATAGACAGGTGTGTGCCTTTCCAAATCATGTCAAATTAATTGAATTTACCACAGGTGGACTCCAATCAAGTTGTAGAAACATCTCAAGGATGATAAATGGAAACATGATGCACATGAGCTCAATTTCGAGTCTCATATCAAAGCGTCTGAGTACTTATGTCAATAGGTTATTAAATTTTTTTTTGGTTTTAATACATTTGCAAAAATGTATAAAAACCTGTTTTCGCATTATCATTATGTTGTATTGTGTATATATTGCTGAGGATATCTTTTTTTTAAATCAATTTTAGAATAAAAACAAAAATATATTTTTCTTTTATTTAACATTTTTTAAATTATATTATTTTATTATTATTATTTAACTCGGCAAGTCATGTTAAGAACAAATTCTTACTTACAATGACGGCCTACCAATGGCTGTGTAACACGGTAACTTAACAAAATGTGGAAAAAGTCAAGGGGTCTGAATACTTTCCAAAGGCACCGTACACACACACACACACACACACACACACACACACACACACACACACACACACACACACACACACACACAC
The DNA here is from genome assembly GCF_023373465.1 of Oncorhynchus keta. Classification (NCBI taxonomy): domain Eukaryota; kingdom Metazoa; phylum Chordata; class Actinopteri; order Salmoniformes; family Salmonidae; genus Oncorhynchus; species Oncorhynchus keta. The sequence goes on along the minus strand of NC_068439.1, from coordinate 6,108,368 downwards.
ACACACACACACACACACTTTGTACCCCCACCTCCTTGGTTCTCTCTGCTTGGGTAGATGCGTGGAAAGGGCCAAAACTCCTCTGGAGGGGGAAAGTCTTCTATTGGGTGGAACTGAAATTTAGACTCAAAGTCATCTGAAAGACCAGAGAGAGAGACACATTAAATACACCACTAACACAGAGACACATTAACACACTATGAAAAGACAACACTAACACAGAGACACATTAAAGACACCACTAACACAGAGACACATTAAAGACACCACTAACACAGAGACACATTAACACACTATGAAAAGACACCACTAACACAGAGACACATTAAAGACACCACTAACACAGAGACACATTAACACACTATGAAAAGACACCACTAACACAGAGACACATTAAAGACACCACTAACACAGAGACACATTAACACACTATGAAAAGACACCACTAACACAGAGACACATTAAATACACCACTAACACAGAGACACATTAAATACACCACTAACACAGAGACACATTAAATACACCACTAACACAGAGACACATTAAATACACCACTAACACAGAGACACATTAAATACACCACTAACACAGAGACACATTAACACACTATGAAAAGACACCACTAACACAGAGACACATTAAAGACACCACTAACACAGAGACACATTAACACACTATGAAAAGACACCACTAACACAGAGACACATTAAAGACACCACTAACACAGAGACACATTAACACACTATGAAAAGACACCACTAACACAGAGACACATTAAAGACACCACTAACACAGAGACACATTAAATACACCACTAACACAGAGACACATTAAAGTCACCACTAACACAGAGACACATTAACACACTATGAAAAGACACCACTAACACAGAGACACATTAAATACACCACTAACACAGAGACACATTAACACACTATGAAAAGACACCACTAACACAGAGACACATTAAAGACACCACTAACACAGAGACACATTAAAGACACCACTAACACAAAGACACATTAACACACTATGAAAAGACACCACTAACAGAGACACATTAAATACACCACTAACACAGAGACACATTAAAGACACCACTAACACAGAGACACATTAAATACACCACTAACACAAAGACACATTAACACACTATGAAAAGACACCACTAACTCAGAGACACATTAACACACTATGAAAAGACAACACTAACACAGAGACACATTAAAGACACCACTAACACAGAGACACATTAAATACACCACTAACACAGAGACACATTAACACACTATGAAAAGACACCACTAACACACAGACACATTAACACACTATGAAAAGACACCACTAACACACAGACACATTAACACACTATGAAAAGACAACACTAACACAGAGACACATTAAATACACCACTAACACAAAGACACATTAACACACTATGAAAAGACACCACTAACACAGAGACACATTAAAGACACCACTAACACAGAGACACATTAAAGACACCACTAACACAAAGACACATTAACACACTATGAAAAGACACCACTAACACACAAAGCGTGTCACAGACACCCAGCCTAAAAGTCTAAAGAACAAGCCATGCTTCTGTGGCTAAGAAAATAAATGGCTTTGGCACGATTGCCACCGTTTTGGAGAGGAATTGAAAGAGTGAAGGGAGTTATTGAACGAAGAAGGAGAATCAGACTCTCACCCAGGCCGTGCAAGCTTAGACTGTGTCCATTCCTCATTAAGGACGGGGGGAGGGGAGGAGGATGAGGGGGAGGGATCCGGTTGGTCAGCTCGGTGGACGGGGAGCGGGCTGGTGGGACAGGGGGAGAAGCCAACGACCTCCCCACACCTGTTGGGAAAGACAACAGACAATGTGGAGAAACCTCACAAAGAGAGTTCTCTCTCAGTGTTGTAGTCTCTGTCTGTGTAGTCTCTGTCTGTGTAGTCTCTGTCTGTGTAGTCTCTGTCTGTGTAGTCTCTGTATGTGTAGTCTCTGTCTGTGTAGTCTCTGTCGTCTCTGTATGTGTAGTCTCTGTATGTGTAGTCTCTGTCTGTGTAGTCTCTGTCTGTGTAGTCTCTGTCTGTGTAGTCTCTGTCTGTGTAGTCTCTGTCTGTGTAGTCTCTGTCTGTGTAGTCTCTGTCTGTGTAGTCTCTGTCTGTGTAGTCTCTGTCTGTGTAGCTAGATGAATTTGGTGTCGTTGGAGCCCAGTCCGGATGGAATCTATTGAACAGTGTTTTTCTGTTTTCACCAGGTACTGAAAACACGTTCTCATTTACAGCAGCGACCTGGGGATTAGTTTACAGGGGGAGAGGAAGGGGGATGAAGGAGCCAATTGTAAGCTGGGGATGATTAGGTGACCGTGATGGTATGAGGGACAGATAGAATTAAACCACTGAGTCATTAACAATCAGATGCAGGAAACAGTAATCGATCTCTCTGGGACTTTGCGATTGTATTTGATTTTGATCAACAATTACCTCCATATAAGGAGAGAGCTTGCAAATGTATAGAACAGTCAAATCGTTGCAATATTATTGTATAAAACTGGCCCATTGTAGTACGAAAACGAGGGCTAGTAATTTCAACCAATCACCACACATTTAACGCAAATCTATGGCTCAATCAAGTCACACGTCAACAAACTTTATCCCTCGTCATTTTCACAAGAAATTGGAACAAAATCATTGCATATCACATACATTATTACATCACATACAGTATTACATCACATACAGTATTACATCACATACAGTATTACATCACATACAGTATTATATCACATACAGTATTACATCACATACAGTATTACATCACATACAGTATTATATCACAGTATTACATCACATACAGTATTATATCACATACAGTATTACATCACATACAGTATTACATCACATACAGTATTATATCACATACAGTATTACATCACATACAGTATTACATCACATATAGTATTACATCACATACAGTATTATATCACATACAGTATTACATCACATACAGTATTACATCACATACAGTATTATATCACAGTATTACATCACATACAGTATTATATCACATACAGTATTACATCACATACAGTATTATATCACATACAGTATTATATCACATACAGTATTACATCACATACAGTATTATATCACATACAGTATTACATCACATACAGTATTATATCACATACAGTATTACATCACATACAGTATTACATCACATACAGTATTACATCACATACAGTATTATATCACATACAGTATTACATCACATACAGTATTATATCACATACAGTATTATATCACATACAGTATTACATCACATACAGTATTATATCACATACAGTATTACATCACATACAGTATTATATCACATACAGTATTACATCACATACAGTATTATGCTGCAAAATCAAGCCTTTTCCCCTTCAAATATCACAAAAAAATACCTGCACTCCTGGGCACAGCTGGTGGTCGTCGACTAGGTGCAGTGCAGGGGTAGGAGGGGGGCACCGGGGGCCGCATGGCAGGGGACGGCACAGGGGGCATCTTGGGTGGTGGAGGGGGCAGAGAGGAGGGGCAGCTGGGGGTGAATGAGGCGGGGAGGGGTGGAGGAGGAGGAGGAGGAGGGGGGCCGTGGGGACCAGAGATAGAGAACCTCAATTCAGAGGAAGGGGAGAGGACAGGGGAGGGAGGAGGGGGAAGGGAGGAGGAGAGGATGGGGAGGGAGAAGGGGGAGGGAGGAGACGATGGGGGAGGGAGGAGTGGGGAAGGATGAGAGGACAGGGGAGGGAGGAGGGGGAGGGAGGAGGAGAGGATGGGGGAGGGAGGAGGCGGGTAGAAGAAACCAGAGTTCCGGTTAGGGAGGGATGAGGGGGACGTGGAGGGAGGAGGGGTAGAGGGCTGGGGTAAGGGGTGAGGGTGCTGGATGGGGAGCCAGGTAGGCTTGGTGACTTGGGTAGGGGGAGGAGGGGGAGGACCAGTAGGGATGGGGGGAGGCCTGCTGCTGGGACGCTCATGGAATGAGGGAGGAGGGGGAGGAAGAGTGGTGGTGGGGGCAGTAATGGAGTGGGGAGGTTTGCTGTGAGAGGGGGAGGGAGGTGCGGAGGCTGAGTGGGCAGGGCGGTGGGAAGGGCTTCCTCTCTCTGGCGGCCTATGGTAGGGCTCGGGGGTGTGGCCACTGTCTGACAATGTCGGTGGAGGGTTCCACTGAGGCTTCAGTCCCGTTGATGAGCTAGAGCGTGAAACTGACACACACGCACACACACACACACAATGTCTATTAGATACAGACACTACAACACACAACCTGGTTAGTTTATGACAGATGTGGAGAGGAGAGAGGGAGAGACAGAGAGAGAGACAGAGAGAGAGACAGAGAGAAAGAGAGAGGGGAAGAGAGAGAGAAAGGGCAGACAGACAGACAGAGAGAAGAGGGAAGAGAGAGAGAAACAGGCAGACAGACAGCGAGAGAGAGAGAGAGAGAGAGAGAGAGAGAGAGAGAGAGAGAGAGAGAGAGAGAGAGAGAGAGAGAGAGAGAGAGAGAGAGAGAGAGAGAGAGAGAGACATTTGAAATGTCTTCATTCTTTTGGATCTTCTGTGAGTGTAATGTTCAATGTTAATTTTTATTGTTTATTATCTTTTTCACTTGCTTTAGCAATGTAAACATATGTTTTCCATGCCAATAAAGCCCTTAGATTGAAATAGAAAATTGAATAGCAACGGACACCAGATAGACAGATAGTATTTTCATCATCCTGCCTTCCTGACCCACCCACGTTCTTCCCTGTGAAGGCTCTCTGCCCAGCGGGTCTGAGGATGGGGAACCCGCCAGAGAACAAGCCCCCTAGAGAGGGCCTCATAGCCTCCGCCCCTTCTCCTGATCCTCCCTGGGGATGGTCCTGGGACAGACCACCACTGGCCCTGGGCTCTGCATAGGGAACATCACACAGACAATGAGTCAATATGTTTTTATGATATCACCTGTACACACATGTACTGGTATCTCAGAGTACTGCAGACATACTGGTATCTCAGAGGACTGCAGACATACTGGTATCTCAGAGGACTGCAGACATACTGGTATCTCAGAGGACTACAGACATACTGGTATCTCAGAGGACTACAGACATACTGGTATCTCAGAGGACTGCAGACATACTGGTATCTCAGAGGACTACAGACATACTGGTATCTAAGAGGACTACAGACATACTGGTATCTAAGAGGACTACAGACATACTGGTATCTCAGAGGACTGCAGACATACTGGTATCTCAGAGGACTACAGACATACTGGTATCTCAGAGGACTGCAGACATACTGGTATCTCAGAGGACTACAGACATACTGGTATCTCAGAGGACTACAGACATACTGGTATCTAAGAGGACTACAGACATACTGGGTTATAGAATATAGGAGGGTTATTGAATATAGGAAGTCTGGGTTAAAGAATATAGGAGGGTTCTAGAATATAGGAGGTCTGGGTTATAGAATATAGGAGGGTTCTAGAATATAGGAGGTCTGGGTTCTAGAATATAGGGGTCTGGGTTATAGAATATAGGGGGTTCTAGAATATAGGAGGTCTGGGTTATAGAATATAGGGGTCTGGGTTATAGAATATAGGGGGGTTCTAGAATATAGGAGGTCTGGGTTCTAGAATATAGGAGGTCTGGGTTCTAGAATATAGGAGGTCTGGGTTCTAGAATATAGGAGGTCTGGGTTATAGAATATAGGAGGTCTGGGTTATAGAATATAGGGGGGTTCTAGAATATAGGGGGTCTGGGTTTAAGAATATAGGAGGTCTGGGTTATAGAATATAGGAGGTCTGGGTTATATAATATAGGGGGTCTGGTTTATAGAATATAGGAGACTTGGGTTATAGAATATAGGGGGTCTGGGTTATAGAATATAGGAGGACTGGGTAATAGAATATAGGGGGTTCTAGAATATAGGAGGTCTGGGTTATATAATATAGGGGGTTCTAGAATATAGGAGGTCTGGGTTATATAATATATGATGTCTGGGTTATAGAATATAGGAGGACTGGGTAATAGAATATAGGGGGTTCTAGAATATAGGAGGTATGGGTTATAGAATATAGGATGTCTGGGTTATAGAATAAAGGGGGTCTGGGTTCTAGAATATAGGAGGGTTCTAGAATATAGGAGGTCTGGGTTCTAGAATATAGGGTGTCTGGGTTATAGAATATAGGAGGGTTCTAGAATATAGGAGGTCTGGGTTCTAGAATATAGGAGGTCTGGGTTATAGAATATAGGAGGTCTGGGTTATAGAATATAGGAGGTCTGGGTTCTAGAATATAGGAGGTCTGGGTTATAGAATATAGGAGGTCTGGGTTATAGAATATAGGAGGTCTGGGTTATAGAATATAGGAGGTCTGGGTTATAGAATTTAGGGCGTCTGGGTTATAGAATATAGGGCGTCTGGGTTATAGAATTTAGGGCGTCTGGGTTATAGAATTTAGGGTGTCTGGGTTATAGAATATAGGGGGTCTGGATTATAGAATATAGGGGGTCTGGGTTATAGAATATAGGAGTTCTGGGTTCTAGAATATAGGAGGGTTACAGAATATAGGAGGGTTACAGAATATAGGGGGTTATAGAATATAGGTCTGGGTTATAGAATATAGGAGGGTTATAGAATATAGGGGGGTTATAGAATATAGGAGGTCTGGGTTATAGAATATAGGAGGTCTGGGTTATAGAATATAGGAGGTCTGGGTTATAGAATATAGGAGGGTTATAGAATATAGGAGGGTTATATAATATAGGAGGCCTGGGTTATAGAATATAGGAGGGTTATAGAATATAGGAGGGTTATAGAATATAGGAGGGTTATAGAACATAGGAGGTCTGGGTTATAGAATATAGGAGGTCTGGGTTATAGAACATAGGAGGCCTGGGTTATAGAATGTAGGAGGGTTCTAGAATATAGGAGGTCTGGGTTATAGAATATAGGAGGTCTGGGTTCTAGAATATAGGAGGTCTGGGTTATAGAATATATATATTCACCATGTGTTTCTCCATGTGTTTCTCTATGTGGCATATTATTATGTGTTTCTCCATGTGTTTCTCCATGTGTTTCTCCATGTGTTTCTCCATGTGTTTCACCATGTGTTTCTCCATGTGTTTCTCCATGTGTTTCTCCATGTGTTTCTCCATGTGTTTCTCCATGTGTTTCTCCATGTGTTTCTCCATGTGTTTCTCCATGTGTTTCTCCATGTGTTTCTCCATGTGTTTCACCATGTGTTTCTCCATGTGTTTCTCCATGTGTTTCTCCATGTGTTTCTCCATGTGTTTCACCATGTGTTTCTCCATGTGTTTCTCCATGTGTTTCTCCATGTGTTTCTCCATGTGTTTCTCCATGTGTTTCTCCATGTGTTTCTCCATGTGTTTCTCCATGTGTTTCTCCATGTGTTTCTCCATGTGTTTCTCCATGTGTTTCTCCATGTGTTTCACCATGTGTTTCTCCATGTGTTTCTCCATGTGTTTCTCCATGTGTTTCTCCATGTGTTTCTCCATGTGTTTCTCCATGTGTTTCTCCATGTGTTTCTCCATGTGTTTCTCCATGTGTTTCTCCATGTGTTTCTCCATGTGTTTCACCATGTGTTTCTCCATGTGTTTCTCCATGTGTTTCTCCATGTGTTTCCTACAGTAGTTTCCTGCTTGTCTGTCTCCTTATCTGCTGCTGGGCATTCCTTCCTCAAGTGTGTGTGTGTGTGTGTGTGTGTGTGTGTGTGTGTGTGTGTGTGTGTGTGTGTGTGTGTGTGTGTGTGTGTGTGTGTGTGTGTGTGTGTGTGTGTGTGTGTGTGTGTGTGTGTGTGTGTGTGTGTGTGTGTGT
>NC_068439.1:5932996-6095496 GCF_023373465.1 Oncorhynchus keta | reverse complement strand
TCTCCGTTTGGAATCAGGCCCATTACAGACAGAAACTGACCCAGATTGTTTTCAGTCTGGTAGCGGGTTTAACCTGGATCAACTACTTCCTCTGGGATTAAAGGAGATGAGAGTTTGATCCAACTTTAACATGAGATCCATTGTTGTGGGACTTTTAGATTTTTCCGGGAGCAGCTTCTATTCAAGGGGTCAGGGGTCATCCTGACCCGACCTCGTTCCCATCTCACTGGATAGGATGTTTCCACCACGGGACACAGAAAACAGGAAGCAGCGGAACACTCCTTCCTCTCCGGGGAAATATGAGATCCCCTTCCCACAATGCTCGGCGGTCACCCAGGGGTGGGTGTGTGTGTATGTGTGTGTATACACGCACACAAATGTGTGTGTACATGTATGTGCGTACGTCTTTGTGTGTGTGTGTGTGTGTGTACATGTATGTGCGTACATCTTTGTGTGTGTGTGTGTGTGTGTGTGTGTGTGTGTGTGTGTGTGTGTGTGTGTGTGTGTGTGTGTGTGTGTGTGTGTGTGTGTGTGTGAGCGCATAAGTGTGTATGAGAGGGGACACAGAGTGGTTTAACAATGGCCTCTGTTGTCTCGGGAGCAGCACTCTAACCTCTAGCCCCCTTAGCTTTGCCTAGCAGGCCAAATGCCTCCGTTGGCATTACGTACAGACAGGCTGGAAAACACATCAGCTGAATGTTTAAGGACCGTACTTTTCAAGAGCAATAACGTTTTAAGAGTGTACGTTTTTAAGAACGTACTTTTCAAGAACAAGAACCTCTCAAGAACGCTTCAATAAAAATAATGCCAAGAGCAAAAAACTATTTCAAGAAAGTACTTTTCAAAGAGAAAAAAAAACAAACATTTCAAGAACGTAGTTTTCAAAGAGCAAAAAAACCAAACATTTCAAGAACGTAGTTTTCAAAGAGCAAAAAAAACAAACATTTCAAGAACGTTTCAGGTACCGACTGAGTACGCTATATTCCACATACATTAAGACATGAATTTTCAATACCACATTTGCCTCCAACAATTGTAACTTGTAGTAACAGAAAATGAACACCTTTGAACATCTGCAACAAACACCCACATTTCTTCTTCTTTGTTTTCCTCCTCTTTCATTTCTTCTTCTTCCTTCCTTTCTACAACTTCTCCTTTTTTCACACTCGATTTCCTCCTTCCATACCTCGACCCAAGACTATGTTGCAGAAACATCTTAAGAAAGCAGGCAACCCACACACTTGCAGAATGTAGTACAAAATTGAATTCTTCTTCGTTGGAATAATTAGTTGGAATATTTAGTTCCAGTTTCAGGAATGGAATCTAAGAATTTTTTTTTTTTTTGATAGAAAAATCAGCAGATGTTTGGCTGAAGCGTTGACAGTCAGACAGAGACTTCCACCCACATTTTACAACTTCATAAATCTTCCAGGATTTCCTTAGAAGAGCTGTCTTCCAGAGCGAGACACCCGTGTGTCTTCTGTTCAACACTGTCTCATGCTTAGGTAGGGTGGAATTAGGTTACTTAGCAACGCTGTCGAATAACAACCAGAACAGAACATGGTTTTGTTTGTCAATGTTTTGGCCAAATGAATGACATGAGGTTTCCCAATGAGTTCCGATATCTCAACGGTGTGTGTGTGAGAGAGAGAAACAGAGAGACAGAGAGAGTGAGAGGGTGGAATAGGTATAGAGAGAGGGTGGAAGAGGAATAGAGAGAGGGTGGAAGAGGAATAGAGAGAGGGTGGAAGAGGAATAGAGAGAGGGTGGAAGAGGAATAGAGAGAGGGTGGAAGAGGTATAGTGAGAGGGTGGAATAGGTATAGGTATAGAGAGAGGGTGGAAGAGGAATAGAGAGAGGGTGGAAGAGGTATAGAGAGAGGGTGGAAGAGGAATAGAGAGAGGGTGGAAGAGGTATAGAGAGAGGGTGGAAGAGGAATAGAGAGAGGGTGGAAGAGGTATAGAGAGAGGGTGGAAGAGGAATAGAGAGAGGGTGGAAGAGGTATAGAGAGAGGGTGGAAGAGGTATAGAGAGAGGGTGGAAGAGGAATAGAGAGAGGGTGGAAGAGGTATAGAGAGAGGGTGGAAGAGGTATAGAGAGAGGGTGGAAGAGGAATAGAGAGAGGGTGGAAGAGGAATAGAGAGAGGGTGGAAGAGGAATAGAGAGAGGGTGGAAGAGGTATAGAGAGAGTAGATAAAAGAGAGGGGGTGGTAACAGTGTACAGTACAGTAAGTGATTCATCTTAATGTCATCAGAAGTAATATAATATAATATAATAATATAATAATAATATATGCCATTTAGCAGAGAAACGCTTTTATCCAAAGCGACTTACAGTCATGTATGCATACATTCTTTTATCTCCTATGGGTGGTCCCGCTGGCTGTAATCGAACCCACTACCCTGGCGTTACAAGCGCCATGCTCTACCAACATGATCTGAGCTACAGAACCAGAAGTGTCCCGACCAGGAAAACCTGTGTACAGTATATGTGTGCAACTGGTAGAATGTACTCCTCTCTTACTATTTCCATCCTCATAAGTGTGTCAGGCAGCTTCAATGGCACTGACTCTGGTGGCATCCCAAATTACACTCTATTCCCTATATATAGAGAACTATAATGAGAAACTACACTCTATTCCCTATATATAGAGAACTATAATGAGAAACTACACTCTATTCCCTATATATAGAGAACTATAATGAGAAACTACACTCTATTCCCTATATATAGAGAACTATAATGAGAAACTACACTCTATTCCCTATATATAGAGAACTATAATGAGAAACTACACTCTATTCCCTACATATAGAGAACTATAATGAGAAACTACACTCTATTCCCTATATATAGAGAACTATAATGAGAAACTACACTGTATTCCCTATATATAGAGAACTATAATGAGAAACTACACTCTATTCCCTACATATAGAGAACTATAATGAGAAACTACACTGTATTCCCTATATATAGAGAACTATAATGAGAAACTACACTGTATTCCCTATATATAGAGAACTATAATGAGAAACTACACTATATTCCCTATATATAGAGAACTATAATGAGAAACTACACTCTATTCCCTATATATAGAGCACTATAATGAGAAACTACACTCTATTCCCTACATATAGAGAACTATAATGAGAAACTACACTGTATTCCCTATATATAGAGAACTATAATGAGAAACTACACTGTATTCCCTATATATAGAGAACTATAATGAGAAACTACACTCTATTCCCTATATATAGAGAACTATAATGAGAAACTACACTCTATTCCCTATATATAGAGAACTATAATGAGAAACTACACTCTATTCCCTATATATAGAGCACTATAATGAGAAACTACACTCTATTCCCTATATATAGAGAACTATAATGAGAAACTACACTCTATTCCCTATATATAGAGAACTATAATGAGAAACTACACTGTATTCCCTATATATAGAGAACTATAATGAGAAACTACACTCTATTCCCTACATATAGAGAACTATAATGAGAAACTACACTGTATTCCCTATATATAGAGAACTATAATGAGAAACTACACTCTATTCCCTATATATAGAGCACTATAATGAGAAACTACACTCTATTCCCTATATATAGAGGACTATAATGAGAAACTACACTCTATTCCCTATATATAGAGAACTATAATGAGAAACTACACTCTATTCCCTATATATAGAGGACTATAATGAGAAACTACACTCTATTCCCTATATATAGAGAACTATAATGAGAAATGCAGGAGGAAAATAAGGCAACAGTTGGCTGACATTTTCCCAAACAGGTGTGACTGAGACACGAACCAAAGGTCTGTACTCTCTGTAGATAATGACTAACACTGCTACCAGACACACTGGTTTATCTGTACTGTCTGTAGATAATGACTAACACTGCTACCAGACACACTGGTTTATCTGTACTGTCTGTAGATAATGACTAACACTGCTACCAGACACACTGGTTTATCTGTGCTGTCTGTAGATAATGACTAACACTCCTACCAGACACACTGGTTTATCTGTACTGTCTGTAGATAATGACTAACACTGCTACCAGACACACTGGTTTATCTGTGCTGTCTGTAGATAATGACTAACACTCCTACCAGACACACTGGTTTATCTGTACTGTCTGTAGATAATGACTAACACTGCTACCAGACACACTGGTTTATCTGTACTGTCTGTAGATAATGACTAACACTGCTACCAGACACACTGGTTTATCTGTACTGTCTGTAGATAATGACTAACACTGCTACCAGACACACTGGTTTATCTGTACTGTCTGTAGATAATGACTAACACTGCTACCAGACACACTGGTTTATCTGTACTGTCTGTAGATAATGACTAACACTGCTACCAGACACACTGGTTTATCTGTACTGTCTGTAGATAATGACTAACACTGCTACCAGACACACTGGTTTATCTGTACTGTCTGTAGATAATGACTAACACTGCTACCAGACACACTGGTTTATCTGTACTGTCTGTAGATAATGACTAACACTGCTACCAGACACACTGGTTTATCTGTGCTGTCTGTAGATAATGACTAACACTCCTACCAGACACACTGGTTTATCTGTGCTGTCTGTAGATAATGACTAACACTGCTACCAGACACACTGGTTTATCTGTACTGTCTGTAGATAATGACTAACACTCCTACCAGACACACTGGTTTATCTGTACTGTCTGTAGATAATGACTAACACTCCTACCAGACACACTGGTTTATCTGTACTGTCTGTAGATAATGACTAACACTGCTACCAGACACACTGGTTTATCTGTACTGTCTGTAGATAATGACTAACACTGCTACCAGACACACTGGTTTATCTGTACTGTCTGTAGATAATGACTAACACTCCTACCAGACACACTGGTTTATCTGTACTGTCTGTAGATAATGACTAACACTGCTACCAGACACACTGGTTTATCTGTACTGTCTGTAGATAATGACTAACACTGCTACCAGACACACTGGTTTATCTGTACTGTATGTAGATAATGACTAACACTCCTACCAGACACACTGGTTTATCTGTACTGTCTGTAGATAATGACTAACACTCCTACCAGACACACTGGTTTATCTGTACTGTCTGTAGATAATGACTAACACTGCTACCAGACACACTGGTTTATCTGTGCTGTCTGTAGATAATGGACTGGGCCCATTCACAAAGTGTCTCAGAGGTAGGAGCGATGATCTAGGATCAGTTTTACATTTGACATAGTATTGAATATGATGATATGGACAGGTGGGGACCTGATCCTAGACCAGTACTCCTACTCTTGAATTGTTTTGTGGATATTGGCCACTGATCTGTTCTCAGCAGCTGAACCAAGCAACACGCTGCCCAACACAACCAGCCACCCCCACTTCTGTCGCGTGTGGCATGTAACAAATAAAAACATCTCCTATCCAACCCAAGCAGGAATTGAAACGGAGTAATCCCAAATATCTCAATCGGAGAGTAAAACCCCACCATGGGCGTTGCAACACTGCCGTATTATAAAAGCCGTATTATCCCGAATTAGCGCGTATTTGACGCGCGTTACACCTCCATTCACAAATGTGTTTTTTTTTTTTTATGCGCATACTCCAGTATCAAAAAAGGGTTAAAAAATATATAGATTTTAATGCACATTTGCCTCACCATAACCTATATTGTACGATATACTGATTGGTTTTGAGAATGCGAATAGAACAGGTGAATATTTCATGTAACGTGCACAGAGAAAACTATCCCGCAACTGCGAAGGCAAGGTGTTATGTTGCTGTGGTAACAACAGACCTTGTCCGTCAGCGTAAATATAGTCTATAGGCCAAAGGGCATGGGTCAAGATATGCAAACTATCAAGCAACCATATTTTGCGGGAGTACAACACATGTATGTTTTCCATGTTATGCAACCGACAACAAAAAATAGCATACCCAGGAGAAAAAATACATAGATAGGCCTACGCTAAAAAGTTATTTTTTCAATATCAACATTTTGCATTCCGTTATGTTGAAGGTCTACTTACCTCCTCGTCTATGTATTACGGGGAGGATTTCGTTCGTGGCGCGACAAGTCCGTCAGCACTCTGCCCGCAGATCGTGTGCCGCTGACCCGGCAGATACTGACCCGAAAGATACTGTAGTATTAATGGGGAGAAAGACTACAGTCATTGGCTACAGTTACAGACGTCGGATTCAAGCCGTATAACGAGCGCACCGCTATATTCCGCTACAGCTGGAAAGCACAACCCTGGGGACAGCAACAATGTTGTGATAGGTTTGTAGTCCGGCGTTGGTCGTTGGCTATTCCAGAAAAAGAAAAACGGTTCATTTGAAGTTCCACCAAGTGTCAACTGGAAATGGTGAGTGTAACGACAGATACAACACAGCCAAATGTCTCATTAAATGTATGCTAGTGAACACAACAAACAAGTTTGTTCTGAAGTGAAGTGACTTCTCGTCTTCTCTAGTCTACGGTTGTTTGTGCGTAATATCTCTTACCACGCCGTGTTGACAAGTTGGGGCACACCTTGTCGCTTCGAGGAACACAAGCCTCTGACCAATCAGAAGTCGTTAGTGGGCGCGCTCCAGGGGGGCACTAATGCTGCGTTCATCTGCCCCGTAGGAGATTCCTATTTCCTAGCCGTAACGTCGGAAATACGACTTTGTTTCATTCATGTGCATTTTGGTCGGTGCAATTATTCAACCAATATGATTTCAGCTAGCTTGATAAGCTAGTTAATGTTGCTTATGGTTAAGTTAGCTAGATTGCCGAACATTGACACTATGATCAAACTAGCCACATTATACCTTACCCATATTGTAGTTGTCAAAAACGGATTTGTTGTTATATGTTGTCTGAAAATGTGTTTTTCACTTTTAATGCCGATTTGAATGGTTGTTCCAAGTCAAACTTCCCAGTTATAACTAGGAACTTCTGATAACTCCGATAGCAGGTGAACGCAGCATATATGTCGCAAGGAACTTGCCCAGTCAATACACCTGTCATTGTATGAGAGCAGCAGGTTGTGACAAACAGGGTTAAGGGAATATGCACAAAATCATAAACCTCTCCCTTTTCTAAAATGTACCCTCTTAAAATGTGATTTTAAACCTAACCTTAACCTCACTGCTAACTTCACGCCGAGCCAGCGTTTCCCAAACTAGGGGCCGTGACTCCATGTGGGACAAGACCAGGCACTAAATCAGTTTCCCAAACTAGGGGACGTGACCCCATGTGGGACAAGACCATTCACTAAATCAGTTTCCCAAACTAGGGACGTGACCCCATGTGGGACAAGACTATTCACTAAATCAGTTTCCCAAACTAGGAGACGTGACCCCAAGTGGGACAAGACTATTCACTAAATCAGTTTCCCAAACTAGGGGCCGTGACCCCAAGTGGGACAAGACCATTCACTAAATCAGACTACGGGGAAAAAGAACATAATCAATGATGATGCTCTTTTCTACACAGGAGATCATACCACAAGTAATGCCTGATGGTGTTCTGAACTACCCACTACCTTTCTGATGTATTTCAGTCACTTCAAACCAAACTTTCTTCAGACTGAAATACTGTCAAACCAAACTTTCTTCAGATTTAAATACTGTCAAAACATGCTTTCTTCAGATTTAAATACTGTCAAACCATGCTTTCTTCAGATTTAAATACTGTCAAACCATGCTTTCTTCAGATTTAAATACTGTCAAACCATGCTTTCTTCAGATTTAAATACTGTCAAACCATGCTTTCTTCAGATTTAAATACTGTCAAACCATGCTTTCTTCAGATTTAAATACTGTCAAACCATGCTTTCTTCAGATTTAAATACTGTCAAACCAAAATTTCATCAGACTGAAATACTGTCAAAGAGTACTGTCAGACTGATTTGTAATAGACTGTCATAACTCAAATGATGACTAGCAGCATACCACCCTGCGTCCAACTGCTGCCTTGCCTATGAAGCTATTCAAGGTTGGTCCCTGGACAGGAGACCAGATGCTGCTGGAAGTGGTGTTGGAGGTCCAGTAGGAGGCACTCTTTCTTCTGGTCAAATTAGTTTTTATCGCAATGCCCCAGGGCAGTGATTGGGGACATTGCCCTGTGTTGGGTGCCATTCATTGGATGGGACGTTAAACACGTGTCCTGACTCTCTGGGGTCTGTTTTTTTGGGGGGGGATCAAAATGGGGTCACGGGCCAAAACAGTTTGGGAAACGTTAGCCTATCCCTAATTTTAAATTAGACCCTTTTAACTGTGTGGCTGTAGAATTTTGACTTTGTGGCTGTGGACTCTGACTTTGTCGCTACAGAAGCCAGTGGTAACCTACTTGCAGGGATCCTGATGTACAGTAGACAGAGAGAACATCTACCCGCTAGTGGTGAAGTTAAAAGATTACACCAAACCCTAAGAAGTGGAGCACACAGACCATGGGGCTTTCCCAATTCCCCCTGCCCAGAATAGACACCAGAGATGACACAGTACAGACATGCCATTAGATCTCAGTTCACAGTTAAACCCCAGTCAGACTAACATCAGAGTGAAGCTATCATTTCACAGGCTGGTCCCAGATCTGTGCGCTTGCTTTTAGCCAACCCCTCTGACAATCACATGACTGTCTGACTATAGTTTTGTCCCAAACAGCACCCTATAATCCCTATATGTTCCCTATATATTCATATTATAGTCCCTATATGTTCCCTATATATTCCTATTATAGTCCCTATATGTTCCCTATATGGTCCCTATATATGCCCTATATATTCCCTATATGTTCCCTATATATTCCCTATATGTTCCCTATATGTTCCCTATATGTTCCCTATATGTTCCCTATATATTCCCTATATGTTCCCTATATGTTCCCTATATGTTCCCTATATATTCCCTATATATGTTCCCTATGTTCCCTATATATGTTCCCTATATGTTCCCTATATGTTCCCTATATGTTCCCTATGTTCCCTATATGCCCTATATGTTCCCTATATATTCCCTATATGTTCCCTATATGTTCCCTATATGTTCCCTATATATTCCCTATATGTTCCCTATATGTTCCCTATATGTTCCCTATATATTCCCTATATGTTCCCTATATATTCCCTATATGTTCCCTATATGTTCCCTATATGTTCCCTATATATTCCCTATATGTTCCCTATATGTTCCCTATATGTTCCCTATATATTACCTATATATGTTCCCTATATGTTCCCTATATGTTCCCTATGTTCCCTATATGTTCCCTATGTTCCCTATATGCCCTATATGTTCCCTATATATTCCTATTATAGTCCCTATATATGCCCTATATGTTCCCTATATGTTCCCTATATATTCCCTATATGTTCCCTATATATGCCCTATATTCCCTATATGTTCCCTATATGTTCCCTATATGCCCTATATGTTCCCTATATATTCCTATATAGTCCCTATATATGCCCTATATTCCCTATATGTTCCCTATATGTTCCCTATATATGTTCCCTATATGTTCCCTATATATTCCTATTATAGTCCCTATATATGCCCTATATTCCCTATATGTTCCCTATGTTCCCTATATGTTCCCTATATATTCCCTATATATGTTCCCTATATATGTTCCCTATATATGTTCCCTATATGTTCCCTATATGTTCCCTATATATTCCTATTATAGTCCCTATATATGCCCTATATTCCCTATATGTTCCCTATATATTCCTATTATAGTCCCTATATATGCCCTATATTCCCTATATGTTCCCTATATGTTCCCTATATGCCCTATATGTTCCTTATATATTCCTATTATAGTCCCTATATATGCCCTATATTCCCTATATGTTCCCTATATGTTCCCTATATGTTCCCTATATGTTCCCTATATATGCCCTATATTCCCTATATGTTCCCTATGTTCCCTATATGCCCTATATGTTCCCTATATATTCCTATTATAGTCCCTATATATGCCCTATATGTTCCCTATATGTTCCCTATATATTCCCTATATATTCCCTATATGTTCCCTATATGTTCCCTATATGTTCCCTATATATTCCTATTATAGTCCCTATATATGCCCTATATGTTCCCTATATGTTCCATATATGTTATGAGCCCTATGGGTCCTGGTCTAAAGTAGTGCACTAAATAGGGAATAGGGTTCCATAGGGCCCTGGTCTAAAGTAGTGTACTAAATAGGGGAATAGGGTGCCATTTCGGGCTGTATCACATCCGGCCGTGATCGGTAGTCACAAAGTTGGTGCACAATTGGCCCAGTGTCATCCGGGTTAGGGGAGGGTTTGGCAGAGTGTATATTAAGGTTTTACACCTAACATTCTCAGCAGCATATTAACCTGTATGTCAGGTAATGTGCGAGGTGCAGCACGTTGCCAGGTAACCCGAAAGCCCAATCTTCCCTTCTCATTGATACTCCTGAACGCGGCTCACCTGAGCGGTCCACCGCGAACAGTTTCGGAGGCTAAAACCTGCAGGTCGAGTAAACAACAGACTCCTATGAAGTTGTCAGTTTATCCGAAGATACCCAGATTCACTGAAACAACAATGAATGACAGGTGAGGTTGATCGTTTTTCAACCTTGGAAAGAGAATAAATCTCAGCGTGCGCTGAGAATCCGTGCACTCACTTTTCGGAGGCACAGCAGAATAGTTGTTTCTACTGACTGCCACAAGAGGTCAAACATGGATTTTTTAAAAACATTAACAGGGACTTAAATTCGTTCTTGAAGTGTTCCAATTTATCCAGGTTGGTTCCGTCCCAATCCCAGCCTGGAAGGTGCAGATGAATGCCCCGTTGGTGAAGAGGTGCTTAGAGCATAGCTGAGCAGGGAATTATAGCTCTGTCTCCGTTGTTCTTATGGCTAATTAAACATGTTTTACACCACATAGATATTATAGACTGTGTGCTGTTTTGTTTGTTTGCAAATAAGTTAATGTATTCATATTCATAGACTATCACTGGCCAACAAGAACATCATGGTATAATCATCTTAGAGCTATAATTGATAATGATGTTGATGAGAAGGGAAGATTGGGCTTTAGTGTTGATACCAATTTCACCTGTTGTGCAGCTTGTAGGATATTGAAGGTTCCAGATGCACAACAGGTGAACTTGGTATCAGTCCAGGCTTCGTTCGCTATGTTTACATCAACTTGTAATCAATGTGGCAATAGCTTTTGAAAGGACCCACTCATTCCTACACTCTCTTTATAAATAGAGAGACACTAATGTCGCTAACTAGCTAGCTATATTTAATTCACCCTCACCATGCTGCAACTAACGTTACCCCATACTCCTGCCATTACCACCCAGACTTTGAGTGACAAAAGAATTACAACAAAATGTGTTTTACCTTTAGTCAAGTCAAAATTCTTATTTACAATGACAGCCTGCTCCCGGACGACGCTGGGCCAACTGCGCACTGTTTTTATTATTTATCTATTTTTATTTGTAGGAATACTTGGGAAAAGATTACCTGAAATCTTTTTTTTGGCTGAATTCTTGGTGATTGTCTCTTTTGACCATTTTGTTTTCGTACTAAATACTTTGGGGGGGGCCAAAAAAAAACTCTCGCAGGCCGACCCCTCCCAATCAATTTTTCACGTGACTGAATTTGTGATGAAGTGTGTGTGTGTGTGTGTATGTGTCAAAATGCTATAGTCGTCTCACAATAACTAAGGAGTGTTAGCTGTGTGTGTGTGTGTGTGTGTGTGTGTTTGAGAGAGAGACAGACAGCGAGAGAGAGAGGGAAAGAGAGCGAGAGAGAGAGAGCAAAATAAAGAGTTTGAGTTGATTGATTGATTCTTGCTCACAAATAAAACTGAAGGTTTGAAATCATAAATAAAGGACTAAGCACTCATTTAAAAATACATAACAGATGTTGTAAATAGAATTCAGCCTACGTTGGACAAACAAAAAGACAATTAAAACAACGGATAGCGCACCTCAATCACATTGACTATCCAGTAGCAGCTCACTTTGTCGAAGCTAACCATCCAATCTCCTCTTAAATACGCAAGCATTGAGCATGTTGCTCTAACAAGGAGAGGTGGTAACAACGAGATCCTCCTACTACAAACGGAGGCTTACTGGATGTCCAATCTAAAAACATTGACCCCTAGTGGTCTGAATATTGACTTTGATCTCAGGCCCTTCTTATGAACAATTCTTTATTTATTTTATGAACAAGTCCTGTAAATATATATATTCTTTCTACAGCTTATTAGCGTACCCCTAATATGTTCCCCCTGTTGATGATGCTCATTATACATTAAGTTTGAACCAAAAGATTACATGGAACAAATATTCAATGAAATACCAAACAAATATGTGAAATTGAATTAAACAATAATGTATGTATGTATGCTAATATGATGTAGAATATTCAATCTTTTTCTATATGAGAACAATATCCTAATATATTTAATATGTATAAACTATTGTTTAAACAGTTTCACTAATTACTTCTAATTAACTTAATAATTATGACACACCCCTCACGATTGTCATTGGTTGCACTAATTGCACTGTTTGTCTACATAACCTGGTTCTAGTCTTCATGACATCACCCTGAAGAAGTTACAGTGATGCTGAAACATTGGTAAATACCCAATAAATGACTGGTAGTTTATATATGGAGTGTGTGACTCTTTATTTAGATAGTTTATAAATTGAATACAGGACAGTTAAAACTTTGCAGGACATTTTTTTCATGATGGGAGCTGAAAAAATGTGATTGTTGAAAAATGTTTTTTGCGGGGTAAAATAGTTGTTGTACAGTCTGACAGGAGGGCAGAGTGGTGTTGTTTTTTAGGCGGCTCGTACGGGCAACGATACATAACCATTTCTGTCTGTTTCTTTGGGGCCTGGTTGTGCACTGCAGCCCCTTCTGGTTTTACTCTGTAATGGTGGGAGCTGTGGTTAGACTGCTACACCTCTAGAGATGATCCTCAGAGCCCTCATCTGCACCCTGTCCAGTTGGGCCTGCTGCTTTTTGTTACTTCCAACTAACAGCACTCCACCGTGTTCCAGACAAGGCCTGACCAGTGTAGTGTATACTGTGACCCGGTTCTTCAGTGGGTGGGCCATGTCTGTCAAGAACGTTTTGAGGCCTTCCTCACTGACTGCTCCACAAGTGTCACCACTGAGGTTAGAGTCTAGATGAAAACCAAGATACAGTAGTTTGTTTTTGTTAGCACTGGTACTTCCTGTCCTTCTAGGGTGAGTGGGGCAGGTTGTGGAGGGTCTCTTGAAAAGCATATCCAGATTTTGTTGGATGTGGCCCAATCTTTCAGCGGGTTTTCCTCCCAGCCTTTATGGAAGCTCTTGGATGCTGGTTAGAGTTATAACTCAGGACAGCCCCACATCATCAGCATGCTCAGTGTCACTGAGGACTTATTTTTTTGGTGGACATCAGCAAGAGAGAGAGAGCATGAAGACAGCCAATTAAACAGGTAGCTAGCACATTTTTAGGAATTACTGGATCTAAGAACACAATGACACCCTCTGTATTCATGTCATCTAGCAGACATGTTCTCAGGCACCAAGTATCAAACTCCTTTCACTCACAGGCAGACAGACTCACAATAGCATGGGCTTTTTGTCAACAATAACCAGAACACATACTATTTGCAGGAATATTAGGATGGAGTGACTTACAGTTTCAGTGTGTGCATGTGATTGGTGATCTGTGATACTGTGTGTGTCTCTTTTTATTTTATTTTTACCTTTATTTAACCAGGCAAGTCACCAGCCGTTAATTCTTATTTTCAATGACTGCCTAGGAACAGTGGGTTAACTGCCTGTTCAGGGGCAGAACAACAGATTTGTACCTTGTCAGCTCGGGGGTTTGAACTTGCAACCTTCCGGTTACTAGTCCAACACTCTAACCACTAGGCTACGCTGCCATCTCTACCTGTATGGGGGCGGTAGGTAGCCTAGTGGTTGGAGCATTAGGCCAGTAACCGAAATGACTGTGGTACTGTGTGAACGCTGCACGGACCTCCAGGTAAAATAAACATGAGATGCACAGGTTGTGTGTTGTCATGGCAAAGCCCCTAAAGACTACGCCACCACCGGTGAAACGGTGGAGTTGGCAAATCCCACAGACACTCATTCTGTGTTCCTCCTTCCTCCTTCTCTCTTTCCCTCCTTCCTCCTTCTCTCTTTCACTCCCTCCTCCTCTCTCTTTCACTCCCTCCTCCTCCCTCTTTCACTCCCTCCTCCTCCCTCTTTCACTCCCTCCTCCTTCCTCTTTCACTCCCTCCTCCTTCCTCTTTCACTCCCTCCTCCTCCCTCTTTCACTCCCTCCTCCTCCCTCTTTCACTCCCTCCTCCTCCTCTCTTTCACTCCCTCCTCCTCCCTCTTTCACTCCCTCCTCCTTCCTCTTTCACTCCCTCCTCCTTCCTCTTTCACTCCCTCCTCCTTCCTCTTTCACTCCCTCCTCCTTCCTCTTTCACTCCCTCCTCCTTCCTCTTTCACTCCCTCCTCCTCCCTCTTTCACTCCCTCTGCCTCCCTCCTCCTCCCTCTTTCACTCCCTCCTCCTCCCTCTTTCACTCCCTCCTCCTCCCTCTTTCACTCCCTCCTCCTCCCTCTTTCACTCCCTCCTCCTCCCTCTTTCACTCCCTCCTCCTCCCTCTTTCACTCCCTCCTCCTCCCTCTTTCACTCCCTCCTCCTCACTCTTTCACTCCCTCCTCCTCACTCTTTCACTCCCTCCTCCTCACTCTTTCACACCCTCCTCCTCACACTTTCACTCCCTCTGCCACCCTCCTCCTCCCTCTTTCACTCCCTCTGCCTCCCTCCTCCTTCCTCTTTCACTCCCTCCTCCTCCTCTCTTTCACTCCCTCCTCCTCCCTCTTTCACTCCCTCCTCCTCCCTCTTTCACTCCCTCCTTCCTCTTTCACTCCCTCCTTCCTCTTTCACTCCCTCCTCCTCCTCTCTTTCACTCCCTCCTCCTCCTCTCTTTAACTCCCTCCTCCTCTCTGTCTCGCAATACTTTCATCTATAAGCTAAAAATAACAGTTTACATAGCAACTGTACTATCAACACTGACAATCAAGACAATTTTGATGCTCTAAACATAGGCTATTTATTTACAGCATTTGAACACCCACATGCATGTGACACTCACTCATATACACACACGTAGACACACACACACAATAATACTATACATTGTATATTATTTAGTAATATAATTATTTAATTGCCTATTTACCCGTATATAATTATTTACTGTACTATTTTCTACACGGTCTGATGAATTTTGTTGATTGATTTACTTTCCTGTCTGCAGTACCAAAACCAAACACAAGGGCGCCCTGTTGCATTAAACGCACTTTAAAAACGACGTCATAGCCCTGCGACATTTTCAAAATGGCGTAATCTGAACAAAAACAATGTGGTGATGAAAACTATAGTAGGAAACGAGAGGATTTTGTTTCATTCACCGCACCGACAACTTTAAATCCTGCAACACTATGCCGGTGTGCAACTTTTGGATGCAAGGCCGGTGTCGATATGGCGACAAGTGTTGGAATGAGCACCCAAAAGCAGGCGGTGGCGGCTACGGTGGAGAGTACAACAGCCGCCCCCCTCAACAGTCCAACAGAGGCGGGGGAGGAGGTAAGGGGTACCTAGTTGTAGTAGCTCCCAGTCTTCTCCTGCTATACTGTAGCTAGTCATGGAACGATTGAGAACGGGGATCTGATTTAGTTTTTTTTTTTAAACACTACTGATTCCACACAACGTATCGACGCTTGTGTCACACGAACGCTTCAAACGCACCGACGTTGTCATTGCGCTAAAATAGTACGCACCATCATCTGGATATGTGTTCAACGTTCACCTCCTGCTACCATTTCTGTCAAGCCGTCTACGTATACAGTTTGACGCATACGTTCGATAAATTCAACATATGCACCACAAAGAACGCACTGCAAGGCCAACGCAGCGTTTCATTGGGAATGAATGTAATTATGTTGGACCAACATGAGAACTCTGTCGGTGTGTTCTAAGCGTAACAATACTACGCGATTATGACGTTATCAGCTTCAGACGTCATCACTGTCAACTGATTACGGGATTATAACGATGACAACATGATGTGAGTTTGAATTTCGTGGTCGCACATTGAGATGTGTTTGAAAGTACGATTAGCAAATGTGTAATTTAAGTTCGCAAGTTTGTATCATGATGTGTGAAAGATTTAACAACGGTTGGAAACTTGTAATTTGACATTTACAGGTAATCATGGTTACCCAGACTATTTGTATTGCCCCCCTCCCTCGTCTACTCTGCTGCTACTCTGTTATTATCTATGCATAGTCACGTTAATAACTCTACCTACATGTACATATTACTTCAATTACCTCGGACACTGGTGCCCCCGCACATTGACTCTACCCAGTACCCCCTGTATATAGCCCCACTATTTTTTATTTCCAGCTGCTCTTTAATTATTTGTTATTCTTAGCTCTTACCCTATCCCTGCTGAACAATCCAACCATTTTGTTAGTGTCATTGATGTAATGTGTCATTGTGTCATTTGACTGTAATACCTCTAGGGTCCTGTGGTGGTCTGGCAGTATGCTGCTTTCTAATGTTCTGACTCCCTCTACACCTGAAATGAAATAAGAAAAAGAGGAATAACAATACTGTCTAGTCAGTCAGTAACTAGGTTAACACTCATGTCAAATGATACCCAACCAATACGCCTAGTAGTCTTTATCTCTGGAGTCTGTTGCTATGTCTCTTCTCATGGAGGCTTCCCTGTTCAGAGGAAACATGGAGCATCTTGTGGAGGAGTTGTATTTACTATGCGCTCTTCCGGGACAATGTGGATCAACCGGTTGTTTCAGTGCAACAATTGTTTACTGGCAGAGGACTATAGAGAAGAAGTGGCTACTCTGTCTTGCCTGACACACCGGCTCCTCCGGAACCTCCTCTCACCAGCCGTTATAATCATCAGCTTTATGGCAAGAAACATCTTGGTTCCCGGGGCAGAAACCTATCCTAGGGCTCGGGTACAGCGCATTAGGCTGCTTCCTATCGTTTTACACCAGAAGAAGGGGACTGTCGTAATCCATGTGGGATCTATACTGACCAAAAATATAAACGCAACATGTAATGTGTTGGTCCCATTTTTCATGAGCTGAAATAAAATATCCCAGAAATGTTCCATATGGACAAAAAAAGCTTATTTCTCCAAAATTGTCCATAAATTTGTTCGTGATAATTTATTTTTTGCCAAGGTAATCCATCCACCTGACAAGTGTATCATATCAAAAAGCTGATTAAATGGCATGATCATTACGTAGGTGCAACTTGTGCTGGGAACAATAAAAGTCTATTTTAAAATGTGCAGTTTTGTCACAACAGAACGCCACAGATGTCTCGAAGGAGTGTGAAATTGGGATGCTGACCGCAGGAATGGTCGCCAGGTTTGTTACCAGAGAATTGAATGTTCATTTTTCTACCATTATGGTATGGGGTTAAAGAATTTGGCATTATGTTATGGGCCTCACAATGGGGTCCCACGTGTATGGCGTTATGTATGGGGTTATGGTATGGGGTTATGGTATGGGGTTATGGTATGGGGTTATGGTATGGGGTTATGGTGTGGGGTTATGGTATGGGGTTATGGTATGGGGTTATGGTATGGGGTTATGGTATGGGGTTATGGTATGGGGTTATGGTATGGGGTTATGGTATGGGGTTATGGTATGGGGTTATGGTATGGGGTTATGGTATGGGGTTATGGTATGGGGTTATGGTATGGGGTTATGGTATGGGGTTATGGTATGGGGTTATGGTATGGGGTTATGGTATGGGGTTATGGTATGGGGTTATGGTATGGGGTTATGGTATGGGGTTATGGTATGGGGTTATGGTATGGGGTTATGGTATGGGGTTATGTTATGTGTGGGGTTATGTTATGGGGTTATGGTATGGTTATGGTATGGGGTTATGGTATGGGGTTATGGTATGGGGTTATGGTATGGGGTTATGGTATGGGGTTATGTTATGGTATGGGGTTATGGTATGGGGTTATGGGGGGTTATGGTATGGGGTTATGGTATGGGGTTATGGTATGGGGTTATGGTATGGGGTTATGGTATGGGCAAGTATAAACTACGGACAACGAACACGATTGCATTTTATTCATGGCAATTTGAATCGCATTTTTACTTGTGAATCCCTTTTCCACAAATTTACTAAACTTTCTAAAAGCTTACGAATCTCTTGGTAACGTGACAGTAAATGTGAAGATTTGCAGCAGAATGTTCATCATGCTCGTAAATGGATTTGTAATCATTGTTCTTGTTGAATGGATTCAAATGTCAACTTTACCACCGTTTGTATTTTTAATTTAATTTTACCTTTATTTAACCAGGCAAGTCAGTTAAGAACATATTCTTATTTTCAACGACGGCCTGGGAACAGTGGGTTAACTGCCTGTTCAGGGGCAGAACGACAGATTTGTACCTTGTCAGCTCGGGGGTTTGAACTCGCAACCTTACGGTTACTAGTCCAACGCTCTAACCACTAGGCTACGCTGCCGCCCACATAATGATGTGTGAAAGATTTAACGAGCGAAAATACACATTTGTGAATCACACTTGCACCCACATCTGTGTGCGACCACGTAATTCAAAATACAATCTCATGTAGTTCCGTGACCATTAAAATCCATAATCCCAGAACTGACAGGAGCCGACTACTGCTGGAAGCTTTTTATTTTATTTTTATCAAGGTATTTCACCTTTGCAGGTGGAAAGATCGCTCAATTTTTTTATAAAGTTTTCTTTGCCAAGAAAATCACAATACGATATTATCACAATACGATATTATCACAATACGATATTACGATATTATCACAATACGATATTATCACAATACTTACAGTACCAGTTTCTAATCTTTTTAAATTATGAGTTTCGATTGGCTGTTCAGTTTTTTTACATTTAAAATCCTAAATCATGCAATGGAGCCACCGTCCTTTGTAAATGTTTAGTTAGTTAAAAAAAGAAATCTCGGTTGCTCGTTTCAAAGCAGCCACGTCATCAATGACCTCCGAAAGATTTGTTTGATTATGTTTTTCAAACAGTGTGTTGAAAACAATGCGAGATCCCACTGATTTCGCCGCAGTGCCGGTGCTTTCTTTGATGCAAAGTTGCTTTCACACACCAACTTCCAAATTTGAGATTTTTGAAATGTTTGATATTTTATTTAAAAAAAAAAAATAGAAATCACATTTACATAAGTATTGAGACCCTTTACTCAGTACTTTGTTAATTAAAAACCTCTTAAGGATCCTCCCCCCTTTTTTTCAATTTTCACCTAAAAGGACATACTCAAATCTAACTGTCTGTATCTCAGGACCTAAAGCAAGGATATGCATATTATTGATACAATTTGAAAGGAAACAGTTCAAGAGAAGGGCCATAATGTATTATTCTAGCCCAGATGCAATGTACATTTTGGCCACTAGATGGCAGCAATGGGTGTGCAACGTTTTAGAGTGATCCAATGAACCATTGCATTTCTGTTCAAATTTTGTATCAAGACTCTCCAAATACGCCTAATTCGGGCGCGAGGTTTGGCTCTGGGCTGTGAACCTTCGGGCGCGAGGTTTGGCTCTGGGCTGGTGAGAGTACTCTTGCATTAAACCTTCAGCAGAGGTTCTGGCAAGTAAAAAAACAAACTTAAAAAAAAAACAGAAACAGATGGGCTTTTGAAGCTAATGAATTGAAAGTGGGTCATCATGTTATGCAGCCTAGAAACACATTTCTCCCGTCCAATATAAGGGTAGTCAAATCTATGAACGTCCTGTTTTTAGGGTTTGGGAACAGAGTGTGGGTGAACCCAGCTCAGAGGTCTGGAGGAGGAAACTACGTCCAGCCGTCATCCTTCTCCTCCCAGCAGGGTGGCAACAACTGGGGTCCAGGAGGAGGAGGAGGAGGAAGGGACAGCCAAGCCCAGAGCTCTAACTTCAGTTTCGCAGCCTCCTCTCCAAACCAAAACAGATTTTCTGTCTTAAACACTCAAAGCAGCTTCGACAAAGGTGGGAGAGGAGAAGGGGAAGACAATGAAAAACACTTGTAAGTCCACTGTTTGCTTGTGTGGAAACAATTATCTCAATGGGATTCAGAATTGACACACACACACATATATATATATATATATACACACACAGTGGGGCAAAAAAGTATTTAGTCAGCAAGTTCTCCCACTTAAAAATATGAGAGTGGCCTGTAATTTTCATCATAGGTACACTTCAACTATGACAGACAAAATGAGGGAAAAAAATCCAGAAAATTACATTGTGTGATTTTTAATGAATTTATTTGCAAATTATGGTGGAAAATATATATATATATATATATATAAATAAATATAAATAAATGAGTCCCTGACAAAGTAGTCTTAGTACTTAAAATAAGTATATTATATATATATATACTTATTTTCCACCATCATATAATATATATATATATATATATAAAAATGAGTCCCTGACAAAGTAGTCTGTAAATGAAATGGCCTGTTATCAGAATGCCTTATCTCCTCACCAGGGAGACCATCCAGAAAGATATGGAGATCTGGGAGACTTCAGGCCAGTGGCTTTTCTCCTGTTACTCTGTCCTCAAAGCAACCATCTCAGGTAAGACAAACAGCTTAGTTACTCTGTCCTCAAAGCAACCATCTCAGGTAAGACAAACAGCTTAGCTTTGGTCTGTCCCACTATAGGATGGTCTGGTTAGTTTGACTGAATAACTGAAGTTGGAGACTCATATCTCCCTCACTAACTTTAAGCATCAGCTATCTGAGCAACTTACCGATCGCTGCCGCTGTACATAGCCCATCTGTAAATATCCCATCCAACTACCTCATCCCCATATTTTTATTTAATTTTTTTCTCTCTTTTGCACACCAGTATTTCTACTTGCACATCCTCATCTGCACATCTATCACCAGTGTTAATTTGATAGATTTCCTACCTGGTTAAATAAAGGTGAAATAAGATAAATGAATAAAAACACAGTTGTTTACCATTAGCTCAGTTGGGATGGAAGGAACATCTTGGATAGATCTTGATGTAGTAGTAGTAGTAGTAGTAGTAACAGTAGTAGTAGTAGTCGTAGCTGTAGTAGTAGTAGTAGTAGTAGTAGCTGTAGTAGTAGTAGTAGTAGTAGTAGTAGTAGTTGTAGTAGTAGTAGTAGCTGTAGTAGCTGTAGTAGTAGTAGCTGTAGTAGTAGTAGTAGCAGTAGTAGTAGCTGTAGTAGCTGTAGTAGTAGTAGTAGCTGTAGTAGTAGTAGTAGCTGTAGTAGTAGTAGTAGCTGTAGTAGTAGTAGGCTGTAGTAGTAGTAGCAGTAGCTGTAGTAGTAGTAGCTGCAGTAGCTGTAGTAGCAGTGTGTAGTAGCTGTAGTAGTAGTAGTAGTAGCTGTAGTAGTAGTAGTAGCTGTAGTAGCAGTAGCAGTAGTAGTAGCTGTAGTAGTAGTAGTAGTAGCTGTAGCTAGTAGTAGTAGCTGTAGTAGCAGTTGTAGTAGTAGCTGTAGTAGCTGTAGTAGTAGTAGTAGTAGCAGTAGTAGCAGTAGTAGTAGTAGTAGTAGTAGCAGTAGTAGTAGTAGCTGTAGTAGTAGTAGTAGTAGTAGCTGTAGTAGTAGTAGTAGCTGTAGTAGTAGTAGTAGCTGTAGTAGTAGTAGTAGTAGTAGTAGTAGCTGTAGTAGTAGTAGTAGTAGCTGTAGTAGTAGCTGTAGTAGTAGTAGTAGCTGTAGTAGTAGTAGTAGTTGTGTAGTAGTAGTAGCTGTAGTAGTAGTAGTAGCTGTAGTAGTAGCTGTTGTAGTAGTAGCTGTAGCAGTAGTAGTAGTAGCTGTAGTAGTAGCTGTAGTAGTAGTAGTAGCTGTAGTAGTAGCAGTTGTATTAGTAGT
Source organism: Oncorhynchus keta (assembly GCF_023373465.1). Classification (NCBI taxonomy): domain Eukaryota; kingdom Metazoa; phylum Chordata; class Actinopteri; order Salmoniformes; family Salmonidae; genus Oncorhynchus; species Oncorhynchus keta. The sequence goes on along the minus strand of NC_068439.1, from coordinate 6,073,488 downwards.
AGTAGTAGCTGTAGTAGTAGTAGTAGCAGAAGTAGTTGTTGTAGTAGTAGTATTACTAGCTGTTGTAGCTGTAGTAGTAGTAGTAGTAGTAGTAGTAGTAGTATTACTAGCTGTAGTAGTAGTAGTAGTAGTAGCAGAAGTAGCAGGCTATATTAGATTGGCTGTGATATTAACTCCAGTATATTGAATGGATGTGGAGGGCATTGAACCGGGTCTCCTCCTCTGTGCAGGGTTCACAGAGCTCTCTCCAGAGGAGCTGAGACTGGAGTACTACAACACCAAGCCATCAGGAGACCTGCAGGGATATGTGAGTAGAATGCATGTGTCCCTTTATCTGCATGGACACAGTATAACGTGAAGGCAACTCTGCACTGGGATTCAATGTCATGGACACTGTAGTAGAACTCTGCACTGGGATTCAATGTAGGAGTAGTACTAGCTGTAGTTCAATGTAGTAGTAGTAGTAGCAGAAGTTCAATGTCAGGCTATATTAGATTGGGATTCTGTGTTGTTAACTCCAGTATATTGAATGGATGTGTGCAGGATGGCATCTGAACTGGGTCAATGTCATCCTCTAATGTGCAGGGTTGCACTGGGCTCTGTCATGGACACAGTATAATGGAGCTGAGACTGGGATTCAATGTCATGGACACCAAGTATAAGTGAGACCTGCACTGGGATTCAATGTCATGGACACAGTATAATGTGAAGGCATCTCTGCACTGGGATTCAATGTCATGGACACAGTATAACGTGAAGGCAACTCTGCACTGGGATTCAATGTCATGGACACAGTATAACGTGAAGGCATCTCTGCACTGGGATTCAATGTCATGGACACAGTATAATGTGAAGGCAACTCTGCACTGGGATTCAATGTCATGGACACAGTATAACGTGAAGGCATCTGCACTGGGATTCAATGTCATGGACACAGTATAACGTGAAGGCAACTCTGCACTGGGATTCAATGTCATGGACACAGCTTTATTGATACATATGAGACAGACATTTGTCTTCTGCTTTTAACCAACCCCTCTGATATACACACATTATGTAGGAGAGGCTGGAGCAGAGAGAGGCTGGAGCAGAGGGGAGAGAGGGGTCACACATTATGTAGGAGAGGAGAGAAAGGGGAGAGAGAGGTCACACATTATGTAGGAGAGGCTGGAGCAGAGGGGAGAGAGAGGTCACACATTATGTAGGAGAGGAGAGAGAGGGGAGAGAGAGGTCACACATTATGTAGGAGAGGGGAGAGAGAGGTAAACACATTATGTAGGAGAGGGGAGACCAGGGAGAGCGAGGTCACACATTATGTAGGAGAGGGGAGAGAGAGGTCACACATTATGTAGGAGAGGGGAGAGAGAGGTCACACATTATGTAGGAGAGGCTGGAGCAGAGGGGAGAGGTCACATTATGTAGGAGAGGTGAGAGAGGTCACACATTATGTAGGAGAGGGGAGAGAGAGGTCACACGTTATGTAGGAGAGGGGAGAGAGGTCACACATTATGTAGGAGAGGGGAGAGAGAGGTCATTATGTAGGAGAGGGGAGAGAGGTCAGGTAGGAGAGGGAGAGAGGGGGAGAGGTCACATTATGTAGGAGAGGGAGAGAGAGGTCACACATTATGTAGGAGAGGGGGAGAGAGGTCACACATTATGTAGGAGAGGGAGAGAGGGAGAGGTCACACATTATGTAGGAGAGGGAGAGAGAGAGGTCACACATTATGTAGGAGAGAGGAGAGAGAGAGTCACACATTATGTAGGAGAGGAGAGAGAGGTCACACATTATGTAGGAGAGGGAGAGAGAGTAGGAGAGGGAGAGAGGTCACACATTATGTAGGAGAGGGGAGAGAGAGGTCACACATTATGTAGGAGAGGGAGAGAGAGGTCACACATTATGTAGGAGAGGAGAGAGAGGTCACACATTATGTAGGAGAGGGGAGAGAGAGGTCACACATTATGTAGGAGAGGGGAGAGAGAGGTCATTATGTAGGAGAGGGGAGAGAGAGGTCACCCATTATGTAGGAGAGGGAGAGAGAGGTCACACATTATGTAGGAGAGGGGAGAGAGAGGTCACACATTATGTAGGAGAGGGGAGAGAGAGGTCACCCATTATGTAGGAGAGGGGAGAGAGAGGTCACACATTATGTAGGAGAGGGAGAGAGAGGTCACACATTATGTAGGAGAGGGGAGAGAGAGGTCACACAGTATGTAGGAGAGGGGAGAGAGAGATCACACATTATGTAGGAGAGGGGAGAGAGAGGTCACACATTATGTAGGAGAGGGGAGAGAGGTCACACATTATGTAGGAGAGGGGAGAGAGAGGTCACACATTATGTAGGAGAGGGGAGAGAGAGGTCACACATTATGTAGGAGAGGGGAGAGAGAGGTCACCCATTATGTAGGAGAGGGGAGAGAGAGGTCACATTATGTAGGAGAGGGGAGAGAGAGGTCATTATGTAGGAGAGGGAGAGAGAGTAGGAGAGGGGAGAGAGGTCACATTATGTAGGAGAGGGGAGAGAGAGGTCACATTATGTAGGAGAGGGAGAGAGAGGTCACACATGATCACACATTATGTAGGAGAGGGGAGAGAGGGTCTGAAGCATCACACATTATGTAGCAGAGGGGAGAGAGGTCACACATTATGTGGAGAGGGGAGAGAGGTCACCCATTATGTAGGAGAGGGGAGCCCATTATGTAGGAGAGGGAGAGAGAGGTCACACATTATGAGGAGTTTAGGGGCTTCAGTTCCTTGTTCCCAACAGTGATTCTAACTTAAGAACAGGGATTCCAGATAGCATCACATTACTTTTTTTTACTGAGAAATTAATTTAATTCAATACTGACAGCAGCCTTCCTTGTGTTTTTAGGCTAACGTCATCAATCAGCTGGTCAACCAATGGAGAAGCAGAGTCCAGGAGCTGAGGGCTATGAGCGGCAACACCAGGGTCGCTATGGTAACACACACACACACACACACACTTACTTTCTGTAGTAATACGACAAGACAAATAGAAAGCCTTATATGTACCAGGTGAGTAATACTCTCTCGTCTCTCCCAGCTTGCAGAGCTGGACAACCCAGCACCACAGGCAGCGTCTGGAGGTTTTGGGTCGACACCAGTGACCGGCTTTGGGTCCTCAGCACCATCTGGCTTCGGAACAGGTAAGATCTGCTGTAGCCTGTGTTCTTCATAAGAAGACAATACAAATGGAATACAGACATGGAGGCCTTCTCTAACTCCTATGTTGACTGGCTAAGACCTTACTCTGTAGTAATACGACAAGACAAATAGAAAGCCTTATATGTACTGGATAAGACCCCTGTAACTCCTATGTTAACTGGCTAAGACCCCAGGCAGCTCCTATGTTGACTGGATAAGACACTGTGACCGGCTAAGACCCTCTAACTCCATCTGGCTTAACTAAGATCTGCTGACCCTCTAACTCCTATGTTAAATGGAATACAGACATGGCTAAGACCCTTCTAACTCCTATGTTAACTGGCTAAGACCCTCTAACTCCTATATTAACTGGCTAAGACCCTCTAACTCCTATGTTAACTGGCTAAGACCCTCTAACTCCTATATTAACTGGCTAAGACCCTCTAACTCCTATGTTGACTGGCTAAGACCCTCTAACCCCTATGTTAACTGGCTAAGACCCTCTAACCCCTATGTTAACTGGCTAAGACCCCCTATAACTCCTATGTTGACTGGCTAAGACCCTCTAACTCCTATATTAACTGGCTAAGACCCTAACTCCTATATTAACTGGCTAAGACCCTCTAACTCCTATATTAACTGGCTAAGACCCTCTAACTCCTATGTTAACTGGCTAAGACCCTCTAACTCCTATGTTAACTGGCTAACACCCTCTAACCCCTATGTTAACTGGCTAAGACCCCCTATAACTCCTATGTTGACTGGCTAAGACCCTCTAACTCCTATATTAACTGGCTAAGACCCCCTAACTCCTATATTAACTGGCTAAGACCCTCTAACTCCTATATTAACTGGATAAGACCCTCTGTAACTCCTATATTAACTGGCTAAGACCCCCTATAACTCCTATATTAACTGGCTAAGACCCCCTATAACTCCTATATTAACTGGATAAGACCCCCTGTAACTCCTATGTTGACTGGCTAAGACCCTCTAACTCCTATATTAACTGGATAAGACCCTATAACTCCTATATTAACTGGCTAAGACCCTCTAACTCCTATATTAGTGGGACATGCAGTTGTCCTTTTAAATATTTACTTGCGTTCCTAATCCTCTTCATTCCTATATTGAGCATAAGGTTTCCATGAGATAGTGCCAATGTTTGTGGGCTCGTAGGATGATATAAACTCAGCAGAATCTGCGCTCATCTGTGTAAACGTGCCTTAGGCATTCTGGAAGGAGGCATGAGCAGTGCTGATGTGGCCAGGGCAATAAATTGCAATGTCCGTATTGTGAGACTCCTAAGACAGCGCTACAGGGAGACAGGATGGACAGCTGAGTGTCCTCGCAGTGGCAGATCACGTGTAACAACACCTGCACAGGATCGGTACATCTGAACATCACACCTGCGGGACAGGTACAGGATGGCAACAACAACTGCCCGAGTTACACCAGGAACACACAATCCCTCCATCAGTGCTCAGACTGTCCGTAATCGGCTGAGAGAGGCTGGACTGAGGGCTTGTAGGCCTGTTGTAAGGCAGGTCCTCACCAGACATCACCAGCAACAACGTCGCCTATGGGCACAAACCCACCATCGCTGGACCAGACAGGACTGGCAAAAAGTGCTCTTCACTGACGAGTCGTGGTTTTGTCTCACCAGGGGTGATGGTCAGATTCGCATTTATCGTTGAAGGAATGAGCGTTACACCGAGGCCTGTACTCTGGAGCAGGATCGATTTGGAGGTGGAGGGTCCGTCGTGGTCTGGGGCGGTGTGTCACAGCATCATCGGACTGAGCTTGTTGTCATTGTAGGTGATCTCAACGCTGTGTGTTACAGGGAAGACATCCTCCTCCCTCATGTGGTACCCTTCCAGCAGGCTCCTCCTGACATGACCCTCCAGCATGGCAATGCCACCAGCCATACTGCTCATTCTGTATGTGATTTCCTGCAAGACAGGAATGTCAGTGTTCTGCCATGTCCAGCGAAGAGCCCGGATCTCAATCCCATTGAGCAGGTCTGGGACCTGTTGGATCAGAGGGTGAGGGATAGGGCCATTCCACCCCAGAAATGTCCGGGAACTTGCAGGTGCCTTGGTGGAAGAGTGTGGTGACATCTCACAGTAATAACTGGCAAACCTGGTGTAGTCCATGAGGAGGAGATGCACTGCAGTACTTAATGCAGCTGGTGGCCACACCACATACTGACTGTTACTCTTGATTTTGATCCCCCCTTTGTTCAGGGACGCATGATTCCATTTCTGTTAGTCACATGTCTGTGGAACTTGTTCAGTTTATGTCTCAGTTGTTGAATCTTATGTTCATAAAAATATTTACACATGTTAAATTTGCTGAAAATTAGCGCAGTTGACAGTGAGGGTACGTTTCTTTTTTTTGCTGAGTTTATATATCTCGTACTTCTCTCAAACTGGACTCTCCCTCCTCTCCTCAGGTTTCGGAGTGCCGGCTCAGGTCCCAGTCCAGGGCACCTCGGGTGCCAGTAATTTCAGCTTTGCTGGACCAGGTGCAGCTTCTGCTGCTCTCGGCAGTGCTGCGTCAGCCGTCGCACCAGCTCCCACTGGGATTGGCTCGATGGCCACCACTGTTCCCTCTGCAGCCGGTTTCTCCTTTGCCACCCCTGCTGCCAACAAGGAGCCAACTACAGTCGGTTTCGGAGCTCCTGCCTCTGCGTCCGGGTTTAGCTTCACCTCGACGGTCGCTGGTGGAGGAGGAGCATTTGGAGGGAGTGGTTTCGGGAGTGCAGCGCCAGTGGCTGCAAGTGGTTTTGGACAGGCGAGTGGAGGGTTTGGGGTTATGGCCCCAGCAGACAGTCTCTTCACCCCCCAGAGCCAGCTGAGTGAAGAGGAACTGAAGGAGTTTGGAGGGAAGAGGTTCACCCTGGGACAGATACCACTCAAACCCCCCCCTGTTAATATGCTGGTGGTCTGATCCCACCACTCAACCCCCCTGTTAATATGCAGGTGGTCTGATCCCACCACTCAACCCCCCGTTAATATGCAGGTGGTCTGATCCCACCACTCAAACCCCCTGTTAATAAGCAGGTGGTCTGATCCCACCACTCAAACCCCCTGTTAATAAGCAGGTGGTCTGATCCCACCACTCACCCCCCGTTAATAAGCAGGTGGTCTGATCCCACCACTCAAACCCCCCTGTTAATAAGCAGGTGGTCTGATCCCACCACTCAACCCCCTGTTAATATGCAGGTGGTCTGATCCCACCACTCAACCCCCCGTTAATAAGCAGGTGGTCTGATCCCACCACTCAAACCCCCCTGTTAATAAGCAGGTGGTCTGATCCCACCACTCAACACCCCCTGTTAATAAGCAGGTGGTCTGATCCCACCACTCAAACCCCCCGTTAATAAGCAGGTGGTCTGATCCCACCACTCAACCCCCCTGTTAATAAGCAGGTAGTCTGATCCCACCACTCAACCCCCCCCGTTAATAAGCAGGTGGTCTGATTCCACCACTCACCCCCCCGTTAATAAGCAGGTGGTCTGATCCCACCACTCAACACCCCCCTGGTTAATAAGCAGGTGGTCTGATCCCACCACTCAACCCCCCTGTTAATAAGCAGGTGGTCTGATCCCACCACTCCCCCCCCCTTTAATAAGCAGGTGGTCTCATCCACCACCACTCCCCCCCCCTGTTAATATGCAGGTGGTCTGATCCCACCACTCAACCCCCCCGTTAATAAGCAGGTGGTCTGATCCCACCACTCAAACCCCCCCCTGTTAATAAGCAGGTGGTCTGATCCCACCACTCAACCCCCCTGTTAATATGCAGGTGGTCTGATCCCACCACTCAACCCCTCCGTTAATAAGCAGGTGGTCTGATCCCACCACTCAAACCCCCCTGTTAATAAGCAGGTGGTCTGATCCCACCACTCACCCCCCGTTAATAAGCAGGTGGTCTGATCCCACCACTCAACACCCCCTGTTAATAAGCAGGTGGTCTGATCCCACCACTCAAACCCCCCGTTAATAAGCAGGTGGTCTGATCCCACCACTCAACACCCCCTGTTAATAAGCAGGTAGTCTGATCCCACCACTCAAACCCCCTGTTAATAAGCAGGTGGTCTGATCCCACCACTCAAACCCCCGTTAATAAGCATGTGGTCTGATCCCACCACTCAAACCCCCTGTTAATAAGCAGGTGTCTGATCCCACCACTCAACCCCCCTGTTAATAAGCAGGTGGTCTGATCCCACCACTCAACACCCTCCGTTAATAAGCAGGTGGTCTGATCCCACCACTCAAACCCCCTGTTAATAAGCAGGTGGTCTGATCCCACCACTCAAACCCCCCGTTAATAAGCAGGTGGTCTGATCCCACCACTCAACACCCCCTGTTAATAAGCAGGTAGTCTGATCCCACCACTCAAACCCCCCGTAATAAGCAGGTAGTCTGATCCCACCACTCAAACCCCCTGTTAATAAGCAGGTGGTCTGATCCCACCACTCAAACCCCCTGTTAATGAGCAGGTGGTCTGATCCCACCACTCAAACCCCCCCTGTTAATAAGCAGGTGGTCTGATCCCACCACTCAAACACCCCCTGTTAATGAGCAGGTGGTCTGATCCCACCACTCAAACACCCCCTGTTAATGAGCAGGTGGTCTGATCCCACCACTCAAACACCCCCTGTTAATGAGCAGGTGGTCTGATCCCACCATGGACATTTTTAAAATGGCTCGTCTCCTTTCCTTTTAACTGACCTGTTGGAAAAGAGCTGGACTGAATATCTCTGAAGCCTTTTTGATGAGTTAAAAAACCACCGCTAATTTACAGACTCTCCCTCATCCTTGATGTAATCACTAATCTGACTAGTTTCTACTGGGGGGGAGAGAAGAAGAAGAAGAAGAAGAAGAAGAAGAAGAAGAAATCTATCAAATGGATTCTGAAGGATGTCAAGTTTCAACCAAGATGGTGTTCCTGGTAATAGTGCCATGTCATTTGGTTGAAACGTTTCCTTTTAAAATGAAAGGGTGGAGCAGAATGTAAGACAGATGATAGTCAGACTACTGGAGGTCTGACTGTACCAGGGACTAAAATAGGCTACTGTTTTTGCTATTTTAAAATTTAAATAAGTGTGTTTTAATTATGGTTGGTGGTATTTTTGCTTTGAACCAAATTATGGTCTGTTTTTGTTTGCGTTCATCTTGTGTGTGTCGTCCCCCCCAGGTGTATATTGTATAAACAATACTTTGTTCTGTCCTTCATTAAATTAAAACCGTCTTGTGACTTCATCAGAACATAAAACATGTGTACAGTAGCAGATTAGACGTTTTTCTTATTGGTCCTATACAATTCACATTATACCAGAGAGCCACCATGAATGAGGCTCTCTGATTGGACTCGTCCTGGCTCATCCTGTATAACTACTGCAAATAGACACTTTTTCTATTCACACACATATATGTGGTATATTCTGAGTCCTGGTAGCTAATTTCTTGCAATTCTATACATTTTACCATGGGGGTTTTGTACTGTGTATTTAAGTACTGTATTCTCGACACGGATCATTATAGTTCTACTACTCTACGTTGTATTTTAGTTACACTGTTTTATACAACAGCGCATATTTTGTTTATAATGTATTGAAACAGCATGGAGCAGGTCTCGAACCCTCGACCTTCGAGCCCGAGATCCGGCGAGCTATCGACTGTGTCGCAAATGCATGGCTCGTGCGGCAGGGTCGATTTCCGATGAGTCGTCACAATATAGTGGATTCTGCGTATACTCAATCTCCACGAGGAGTATAAAAGTAGTGTAGTGGAGGTGTATACGCCATATAAATGAATAAGGCTGAACAGATCGCAATGTTACAATGTTGATTAGCATACACACTACACGCAAGTTCCAAAATGCAATTTGTGGGGAAAACACCATTGTAAAATGCTCATACCATTTGTGAGCGGTTTCATGGACAGAGATGGAAATATCCGGTGGAAATTTAGAAAGAGGGAAATATAGAGTCAACAACGACCATGGTTTGCCATTTACCAGCTGTTTCGTTATGGTCAGTATTATAGCCGTGGGAAGTAGTTTATGCGTGGGGGGGTGATGCGATATTTTTTGTCAGCTGATTGGGTTCCTGGGGAAACTTTAAATTATTTTTATTTCAGGGGGTGCAGAAGGTGCAGCACCCGTACATTCCGCATCTATGGCCAGTATGTATTTACACAAAAAAAAATTGAAATAAAAAGTTACATGCAACTGAAAAAAATACCCTGTCTGAAAATGTCGTTTATGACCAAGTGCGCATGCGCAAACTATATCCAACATAATCCGTTGTTACCCATGATGCCAATTTAGCAATTGTGTTGCTAGATTTAGCAATTTATCAGACTACCATGACAACCTTTTTTTCAAACAGCACCTAGCAACAAATGTGGCTACTTTTAACAGCTTTTTGGAACTTGTAGCAACTTTTGAAAAGTGACTAAAATTCTAAAATGCACGCATTTTCCCTCTAAATGACACTAAAACGATTTTCTCTTGGCACACACTCAAGTCACACTACACACGTGCCTGGCTGCATTGTGAGTGCGGAAGGCTTGCAGCAATTTTAGTAAATTACAAGTCATTGTTGTCTGACTGCAGTAGTTAGTACGTGTTCAACGAGACAAACCCAATGAATTTAGTTGCTCACGAATGTTTTGATCTTGAACAGAATTTACAACATCAATCAACATGTGTCAATCAAAAAATTGTACAGCCAGAAGTACAGAAAAGAGTGGGTGTCTCTCTACCTGAACAAATATGATTTGTTTTACCGAGATGGACAGTGGGTGTCTCTCTACCTGAACAAATATGATTTGTTTTACCGAGATGGACAGTGGGTGTCTCTCTACCTGAACAAATATGATTTGTTTTACCGAGATGGCCAGTGGGTGTCTCTCTACCTGAACAAATATGATTTGTTTTACAAATAGATGGACAGTGGGTGTCTCTCTACCTGAACAAATATGATTTGTTTTACCGAGATGGACAGTGGGTGTCTCTCTACCTGAACAAATATGATTTGTTTTACCGAGATGGACAGTGGGTGTCTCTGTACCTGAACAAATATGATTTGTTTTACCGAGATGGCCAGTGGGTGTCTCTCTACCTGAACAAATATGATTTGTTTTACCGAGATGGACAGTGGGTGTCTCTCTACCTGAACAAATATGATTTGTTTTACCGAGATGGACAGTGGGTGTCTCTCTACCTGAACAAATATGATTTGTTTTACCGAGATGGCCAGTGGGTGTCTCTCTACCTGAACAAATATGATTTGTTTTGCTGAGATGGCAGTCAACGTTATTGTGTATTCTACGTAATGACACCACAACGTCATTTAGCAATGTAGTATATTTAATTCAAATGCTAATAATACTAGGTAAATTTCACATTCACAAATGGTCTAATTCAAAAACCTAACTTTTTTTCACTTTATAAATGAGTTTAAACAATATGGCACTACTTTAACTAAAATGAAAAACAAAAAGGCAATTAAAACTTGTATTTGTAATGAATATTATTTATTTGTTTAGGATTCCTGCAATGTAAATAGTTTGTTTGTGTAACAGTATAATTTTAAACCGTCCCCTCGCCCATACCCGGGCGCGAACCAGGGACCTTCTGCACACATCAACAACAGTCACCCACGAAGCATCGTTACCCATCGCTCCACAAAAGCCGCGGCACTTGCAGAGCAAGTGACGTAACCGATTGAAACGCTATTTAGCGCGCGCCACTGCTAACTGTTTCACATCCGTTACATTTGTATGCTTGTTTGCATGTGACTATTCCTCTTTTGTTGGTTGATATTTGTTTAAAGATATATATAGTTTAAAAATATATATAGTTTAAAAATATATATATTTTAAAAAACCTGCTTGAAGCAACTTCCCCTGAAAATGAGTTGGCAACACTGGTCATTACTGCCAAGCACAGGTCGGCTGATTCGGCAGCAGGAAATCACTGTGTCACCTACAAAATGTAACCGATGTGAAATGGCTAGCTCGTTAGCATTTCAATCGGTGACTCTGAGACCTTGAAGTAGTGGCCTCGGCTTTTGTGGGTGACTGTTGTTGATGTGTGCAGAGGGTCCCTGGTTCGCGCCCGGGTCGGGGCGAGGGGACGGTTTAAAGTTATACTGTTACACTTATACATCTGCTGTTTCACTGCGCTACACGGAATACAATAATACTTCATCAAAGTAGATTAAGTAGACAATATATATATATTTTTTTTACAGTGAAGGCATATTTCTAAATAAACCGAGTGATTTTATTGGAGGTGCAGAATAGGTAAAAAACAATACTTTGATTTTAATTCAGACACGGGATTTTTTTGGGGGAGTTGCATGTCATTTTTATTTAGTCTTTTTTTTAGAAGTACATAACGACCATTATAAAAAATAGTTGCTCAGCGAAACTCCATTCTTTGGTAAGTACCGAATTTATTTGGACATTATTAAACTTGCTCTGCTTCCGGGGCCTGAGAATGCAATTTGGGTTCATTCTCTCCGACATTTCTCTATTTCTAGTTCATTATTATAGTGTACTTTTATTATTGTGAACAATTTACTGCATTGTTAGGAGCTGGTAACGTGAGCATTTCGCTACACTCGTTATAACATCTGCGAAACCGTATAACGCGACCAATAAACCTGGATTTTGGACTAACGTTAGAGGGTGACGTTTTCTAGCTTCCGATTCGTTGAGCGCCTGAAAGTGGCATCAGGAACAAGTATGAACGGTGTATCGCTGGTTGTCGGATTCCGAAACAGACAAACAACATCTCTCTAGGCGACACAGAGTGACATTAATAAATGGGCACACCAATCCAGCTTTACTATGAGATAGTAGTAGTAAAGGATATCCGCTCAAAATGGCCAGTGGCGATATGACGCGTGTGCTCGGCATACTCAGCTCTCTGTATCGGCACGTCGAGACCCTGGAGGAGTTTGCAAACCATATTGTATTCAGAGAGGGACAGAGAGCGGTGCTCATCGAAACGACAGATACAGCGCGCTTCATATCGTTTGTCCGGGGAGTGTTTGTCTGCACGGATAAAACCCTACAGGACGTCCCCAGCTGCAATCAGGTACATGTGTAGTTGGCTGGGTACATAACTAAAACATAGTCTAAGTAACTAGCTATCTAACCGCATGGAGTAGCCGAGTTTTTACTTAGCCAGCTTAGTTCAATTTTTGCAATGAAATGCAACGTTTTGAACTGACATTTGACTTTAAGAGAGGCGTTTTGTATTGTTTTACAGTGCTATGTTTGACCCCCAAAAGCCATGGATTAAAATGCACAGAGACAGACACACGCAACACAAAACATTGTGCCAGTTATGTCGATGTATTGATTTAAATGTCCTCCTTAGATCAGCACCGTGCCTGAGCTGTTGGCGTTCGTGTTGAACAACATCAAGAGGAAAAAGAAAAGGAATGTCCTGGCGCACGGTTATGGTTACACGTTCCAGGACCGCGACGCCGACCAGTTTAAGTTTCATGGCGAAATCACTCAGAGTGCCGCGTACATCCACGGCAGCGACTTATGGAAGAGGATCTGCCATCGCCTCGGCACGGACGTCTCCAAGTACCTCCTGGAGAGCTGTTCCTTGTTCGTGACGGTGCCGCCGTCGTCGTCGTCCGCGTTCCAGGTGTGCGGCGTGCCTGCGTACGACCGCGTTTCCATGTCAACGGGTATCTCTAGGTTCCACCTGGGATACAAACGGAATGGTACCACTAGAAACGGCAGAGGGAGAAGTAAGGAGGTCAGAAACGGGGGATGGGTATTTCAGGGTTCTGCTGGGAGAAAAAGGAGAAGGGATGGAGGTAGAGACACTGGGAAAAGGAAGGGAGACGAGGTCTGTTTGGGAGGGAAGAGGAAGAGGGAGGAGGTGGAAGGAGGTGGGCGTTTGCCTGGAAAAAGGAGATGCACTCAAAGAGAATCTCCCACAGTCTCCAGTGGGACTAGCGATTGTAAGCACAGAACACTGGAAACAAATGGGATCAAGAGACCAATGGAGGTTATTTCTCTCACCAAGGGACCCACACAGAGCCTACAGGTTTTCAATGGTTCTAGCAATGTGGAACAGGTGTCCGCAGAAATGGAACGTCTCAGGAAGCCAATGGAGCAACCGGCTGGACCCGGAAGACCATTGGAGGCTGTGATGGTCACCATAGCGCCCGCCGAGAGCTCTAAACAGGTCTCTGACGGCACAGGTAATATCGAGCAGATGTCGATGAAAACAGGACTTAGAAGGCAAGCGGCTGTAGTCCCAAGACCAGTAGAAGAACAGTCTGGACCCGTATCGGCCACTGTACATGTAGAGGGGGGTCCTAGTTGGAGAACAGGGTCGTTCCCACCACTCCCCCACTCCCAGTGTTTCATCCGCACCCTGGGCATGCTCTACGGAGGGCGGGGCATGCGCCGCTTCCTACTGAACAAGAAGAGGAAAAGTAGGGACGAGGGGCCCAGGCGTCTGCAGGGGAGAGACTTAGTGAGACTGGTCTTCTTTGAAGGCGTGGCCTATCTGAACGGAGCAGAAAGGAAGCCTGATAGACTTCCCAGAAGGTTTTTCACCTTGGTGCCTCTGTTTTGTCAGTTGCTACGGCGACACAGGAGGTGTCCCTATTCTAAGATACTGCAGAGGGTTTGTCCAGCAGTGGGACAGGGGGATATGGCCTCCCTCCTGCCCCAGCACAGTGCACCTCACCGGGTGTACCTCTTTGTCAGAGAGTGCCTCAACGCGGTGGTCCCCTCGGAGTTCTGGGGGTCGGACCATAACCGATTCAAATTCCTGTCCGCAGTCAGGAACTTCCTGTCCATGGGCAAGTTTGAGAGGATGTCATTGGCTGAGCTGATGTGGAAGATGAAGGTGAATGACTGTGATTGGCTGAAGATCAGCAAGACAGGTCAGTTCCTCTTCCACTACTTTCCCAGACTCTTAACTTTGCCCCCTTCTCTCTCTCCTTCTCCATCCAGCGTCCATTACATCTGTCACTTACCTTCATTCCACCCATTCTAACCCCTCTCATCCCCAGGCCGCTGCCCGCCCAGTGAGCTGTCGTATCGGACGCGAGTGCTAGGCCAGCTCCTGGCTTGGCTGCTGGATGGCTATGTGCTAGGCCTGGTGAAAGCTATGTTCTACGTCACAGAGAGCATGGGACAGAAGAACGCACTGCGCTTCTACAGATACCAGGTCTGGGCCAAGCTGCAGGAGCTGGCTCTCAGGTATTATACACAGTTACACATGTACGAACATGATCATTTTGATCTGTCTCACTATCACACACAGCCCTCAGTTGTTTAGTCACTCAGACTTAAACAAAATCTCGCTGTGTCTCGCTGTGTCGCTGTGTCTCGCTGTGTCGCTGTGTCTCGCTCTGTCTCTGTGTCTCACTCTGTCTCTGTGTCTCGCTCTGTCTCTGTGTCTCGCTCTGTCTCTGTGTCTCGCTCTGTCTCTGTGTCTCGCTCTGTCTCTGTGTCTCGCTCTGTCTCTGTGTCTCGCTCTGTCTCTGTGTCTCGCTCTGTCTCTGTGTCTCGCTCTGTCTCTGTGTCTCGCTCTGTCGCTGTGTCTCGCTCTGTCGCTGTGTCTCGCTCTGTCGCTGTGTCTCGCTCTGTCTCTGTGTCTCGCTCTGTCTCTGTGTCTCGCTCTGTCTCTGTGTCTCGCTGTGTCTCGCTCTGTCTCTGTGTCTCGCTCTGTCTCTGTGTCTCGCTCTGTCGCTGTGTCTCGCTCTGTCTCTGTGTCTCGCTCTGTCTCTGTGTCTCGCTCTGTCTCTGTGTCTCGCTGTGTCTCGCTCTGTCTCTGTGTCTCGCTCTGTCGCTGTGTCTCGCTCTGTCTCTCGCTCTGTCTCTGTGTCTCGCTCTGTCGCTGTGTCTCGCTGTGTTTTGCTCTGTCTCTGTGTTTTGCTCTGTCTCTGTGTCTCGCTCTGTCGCTGTGTCTCGCTCTGTGTCTCGCTCTGTCTCTGTGTCTCGCTCTGTCGCTGTGTCTCGCTGTGTTTTGCTCTGTCGCTGTGTCTCGCTCTGTCTCTGTGTCTCGCTCTGTCGCTGTGTCTCGCTCTGTGCTGTGTCTCGCTCTGTCTCTGTGTCTCGCTCTGTCTCTGTGTCTCGCTCTGTCGCTGTGTCTCGCTGTGTTTTGCTCTGTCTCTGTGTCTCGCTCTGTCTCTGTGTCTCGCTCTGTCTCGCTGTGTCTCGCTCTGTGTCTCACTCTGTCGCTGTGTCTCGCTCTGTGTCTCGCTCTGTCTCTGTGTTTTGCTCTGTCGCTGTGTCTCGCTGTGTTTTGCTCTGTCTCTGTGTCTCGCTCTGTCTCTGTGTCTCGCTCTGTCTCTGTGTCTCGCTCTGTCGCTGTGTCTCGCTCTGTCTCTGTGTCTCGCTCTGTCGCTGTGTCTCGCTCTGTCGCTGTGTCTCGCTGTGTCTCGCTCTGTCTCTGTGTCTCGCTCTGTCTCTGTGTCTCGCTCTGTCTCTGTGTCTCGCTCTGTCTCTGTGTCTCGCTCTGTCTCTGTGTCTCGCTCTGTCTCTGTGTTTTGCTCTGTCTCTGTGTCTCGCTGTGTCTCGCTCTGTCTCTCTGTCACTGTGTCTCGCTCTGTCGGTGTGTCTCGCTCTGTCTCTGTGTCTCGCTCTGTCTCTGTGTTTTGCTCTGTCTGTGTCTCGCTCTGTCGCTGTGTCTCGCTCTGTCGCTGTGTCTCGCTCTGTCTCTGTGTCTCGCTCTGTCTCTGTGTCTCGCTCTGTCTCTGTGTCTCGCTCTGTCTCTGTCTCGCTCTGTCTCTGTCTCTCGCTCTGTCGCTGTGTCTCGCTGTGTCTCGTGTGTCACTGTCTCGCTCTGTCACTGTCTCGCTCTGTCTCTGTTGTCTCGCTCTGTCTCTGTGTCTCGCTCTGTCTCTGTGTCTCGCTCTGTCTCTGTGTCTCGCTCTGTCTCTGTGTCTCGCTCTGTCTCTGTGTCTCGCTCTGTCGCTGTGTCTTTGCTCTGTCTCTGTGTCTCGCTGTGTCTCGCTCTGTCGCTGTGTCTCGCTCTGTCTCTGTGTCTCGCTCTGTCTCTGTGTCTCGCTCTGTCTCTGTGTCTCGCTCTGTCTCTGTGTCTCGCTCTGTCTCTGTGTCTCGCTCTGTCTCTGTGTCTCGCTGTGTCTCGCTCTGTCTCTGTGTCTCTCTCTGTCTCGCTGTGTCTCGCTCTGTCTCTGTGTCTCGCTCTGTCTCTGTCTCTGTGTCTCGCTGTGTCTCGCTCTGTCTCTCGCTCTGTCTCTGTGTCTCGCTGTGTCTCGCTGTCTCTGTCTCGCTCTGTCTCTGTGTCTCGCTCTGTCTCTGTGTCTCGCTCTGTCGCTGTGTCTCGCTCTGTCTCTCTGTCTCTGTGTCTCGCTCTGTCTCTCTGTCTCTGTATCTCGCTCTGTCTCGCTGTGTTTTGCTGTGTCTCTGTGTCTCGCCGTGTCTCGCTCTGTCTCTCTGTCACTGTGTCTCGCTCTGTCGGTGTGTCTCGCTCTGTCTCTGTGTCTCGCTGTGTCTCGCTCACACATAGCTCACTTTAACTCTGTGGTCAGCGTTGACTCATTTTTATGACCTTGTTCCCAGTGGTCACCTCTCTAAAGGTCAGATGTCAGAGTTGACCCTGGCCCAGATGACGTCGCTCGCCAAAACCACCGTCACCTCCCGCCTCCGCTTCATCCCCAAGACCGAAGGCATGAGACCCATCACACGGGTCATAGGGGCGGACGCCAAAACGAGGGTATGACTTTGACCCCTTTTTAATAAGAAGTGTTTTCAGAAGTTTATGTTTGTATCCGTCTTGCTGACAATGTGTGTGTGTGTGGTCTGTCCCCTCCAGTTGTTCCAGACCCGTGTGAAGGAGCTGTTAGATGTGCTAGGTGTCTGTGTACGGTCCTCTCCCTCTCTCCTGGGCTCTACAGTGTGGGGGTTGACCGACATCCACAGAGTCCTCTCTTCCATCACCCCTGCTCAGAAAGACAAACCACAGCCGCTCTACTTTGTCAAGGTTGATCTGACCGTTTCATTCCATAGTTCTATACCTTTACCCCCCTCCTTTTCTCTCTGTCCCCCTGTCTCTGTGTCTCCCCTGGGGTGAGTGTAAGCTGTGTCTCGCTGTGTCGGCGCCCTGTAAAATAAATAGTGTGGGTACGCCCTACCGGTAGAACATGAGCCTATCACAATGAAAACAAAATGTCAAGAGAACTGTAGGCTATTAGACCGTTGTTAATCATTACCGTGTCCAGTATGTACTGTACATCATCACACCAGTATGTACTGTACATTACCACACCAGTATGTACTGTACATCATCACACCAGTATGTACTGTACATTACCACACCAGTATGTACTGTACATTACCACACCAGTATGTACTGTACATTACCACACCAGTATGTACTGTACATCATCACACCAGTATGTACTGTACATTACCACACCAGTATGTACTGTACATTACCACACCAGTATGTACTGTACATTACCACACCAGTATGTACTGTACATTACCACACCAGTATGTACTGTACATTACCACACCAGTATGTACTGTACATTATCACACCAGTATGTACTGTACATTACCACACCAGTATGTACTGTACATTACCACACCAGTATGTACTGTACATTACCACACCAGTATGTCTCTGTGTCTCACCAGTATGTACTGTACATTACCACACTCAGCTGTTCTGTACATTACCACACCAGTATGTACTGTACATCACCACACCAGTATGTTCTGTACATTATCACACCAGTATGTTCTGTACATCATCACACCAGTATGTACTGTACATTACCACACCAGTATGTACTGTACATTACCACACCAGTATGTACTGTACATTACCACACCAGTATGTACTGTACATTATCACACCAGTATGTACTGTACATTATCACACCAGTATGTACTGTACATTACCACACCAGTATGTACTGTACATTACCACACCAGTATGTACTGTACATTACCACACCAGTATGTTCTGTACATTACCACACCAGTATGTACTGTACATTACCACACCAGTATGTACTGTACATTATCACACCAGTATGTTCTGTACATCATCACACCAGTATGTACTGTACATTACCACACCAGTATGTACTGTACATTACCACACCAGTATGTTCTGTACATTATCACACCAGTATGTTCTGTACATTATCACACCAGTATGTACTTTGTCATCACACCAGTATGTTCTGTACATTATCACACCAGTATGTTCTGTACATTACCACACCAGTATGTTCTGTACATTACCACACCAGTATGTACTGTACATTACCACACCAGTATGTACTGTACATTATCACACCAGTATGTTCTGTACATTATCACACCAGTATGTTCTGTACATTATCACACCAGTATGTTCTGTACATTACCACACCAGTATGTTCTGTACATTACCACACCAGTATGTTCTGTACATTACCACACCAGTATGTTCTGTACATTATCACACCAGTATGTACTGTACATTACCACACCAGTATGTACTGTACATTATCACACCAGTATGTACTGTACATTACCACACCAGTATGTACTGTACATTACCACACCAGTATGCACTGTACATTACCACACCAGTATGTACATTACCACACCAGTATGTACTGTACAGTACCACACCAGCAGATAGCCTAGTGGTTAGAGAGTTGGACCAGTAACCGAAAGGTTGAATGATCGAATCCCAGAGCTGACAAGGTAAAAATCTGTCGTTCTGCCCCCTGAACAAGGCATTCAACCCACTGTTCCTAGACCAGTTAACTCACTGTTCCTAGACCAGTTAACCCACTGTTCCTAGATCAGTTAACCCCCTGTTCCTAGACCTGTTAACCCACTGTTCCTAGACCAGTTAACCCACTGTTCCTAGACCAGTTAACCCACTGTTCCTAGACCAGTTAACCCACTGTTCCTAGACCAGTTAACCCACTGTTCCTAGACCAGTTAACCCACTGTTCCTAGACCAGTTAACCCACTGTTCCTAGACCAGTTAACCCACTGTTCCTAGACCAGTTAACCCACTGTTCCTAGATCAGTTAACCCACTGTTCCTAGACCAGTTAACCCACTGTTCCTAGACCAGTTAACCCACTGTTCCTAGACCAGTTAACCCACTGTTCCTAGACCAGTTAACCCACTGTTCCTAGACCAGTTAACCCACTGTTCCTAGACCAGTTAACCCACTGTTCCTAGGCCAGTTAACCCCACTGTTCCTAGACCAGTTAACCCACTGTTCCTAGGCCAGTTAACCCACTGTTCCTAGGCCAGTTAACCCCACTGTTCCTAGACCAGTTAACCCCACTGTTCCTAGACCAGTTAACCCACTGTTCCTAGACCAGTTAACCCACCGTTCCTAGACCAGTTAACCCACTGTTCCTAGGCCAGTTAACCCACTGTTCCTAGGCCAGTTAACCCACTGTTCCTAGACCAGTTAACCCACTGTTCCTAGGCCAGTTAACCCACTGTTCCTAGGCCAGTTAACCCACTGTTCCTAGACCAGTTAACCCACTGTTCCTAGACCAGTTAACCCCACTGTTCCTAGACCAGTTAACCCCACTGTTCCTAGACCAGTTAACCCACTGTTCCTAGGCCAGTTAACCCCACTGTTCCTAGGCCAGTTAACCCCACTGTTCCTAGACCAGTTAACCCCACTGTTCCTAGACCAGTTAACCCACTGTTCCTAGACCAGTTAACCCACCGTTCCTAGACCAGTTAACCCATTGTTCTTAGACCAGTTAACCCAGTGTTCCTAGACCAGTTAACCCATTGTTCTTAGACCAGTTAACCCAGTGTTCCTAGACCAGTTAACCCATTGTTCTTAGACCAGTTAACCCATTGTTCTTAGACCAGTTAACCCAGTGTTCCTAGACCAGTTAACCCAGTGTTCCTAGACCAGTTAACCCACTGTTCCTAGACCAGTTAACCCACTGTTCCTAGACCAGTTAACCCACCGTTCCTAGACCAGTTAACCCATTGTTCTTAGACCAGTTAACCCAGTGTTCCTAGACCAGTTAACCCACTGTTCTTAGACCAGTTAACCCAGTGTTCCTAGACCAGTTAACCCAGTGTTCCTAGACCAGTTAACCCACTGTTCCTAGACCAGTTAACCCACTGTTCCTAGACCAGTTAACCCACTGTTCCTAGACCAGTTAACCCACTGTTCCTAGACCAGTTAACCCACCGTTCCAAGGCCGTCATTGTAAAATAATAATTTGTTCTTAACTGACTTGCCTCGTTAAATAAAGGTAAAATAAAAAACATTACCACACGTCAGAGGGCTGAAAAATCAGAGGATGAACTTAAACGGTTGGTAGGCCTGCTCTCCAAAACGCCATGTGGTTCAACCAGAACAGGCAGAGACCAGGACGTGCGCGGAGAATTCTGACCTGTTTTGGCAATCACCAAGTGTGACACTTCTTGTTGTCTCGTGGAACGGATGTCTCTTATATATTATATTATATTATTATATTATTATGTTATATTATATTATGTCTCTTCCCAGTCACCATGGTTTGGAGCCGGGGGGAATATGTTGGATAAATACAAAAAACAATAATGGTTGTCTATGCCACAGTAAAAGGTAATTTCATTTTTTTTTTTAAACGTTAAATGACGTCTTTATGACTCGGCCCACAGAGATGCTAATGAATTAACATTCTAATTGTAGTTCTGTGATTGGGCCTCACAGCCGGCCCATGCGGGGATATTTGCCGAGATGATAAACTGACCAACACCTCCCATTATTCTGCCCCCAAAAAACTAAACAATAACTCAGCCAGTGGCGTGAGGGCTCCAGCTACAACCCCCCTCTCTTTACCATCAAACTC
Source organism: Oncorhynchus keta (assembly GCF_023373465.1). Lineage (NCBI taxonomy): Eukaryota > Metazoa > Chordata > Actinopteri > Salmoniformes > Salmonidae > Oncorhynchus > Oncorhynchus keta. The sequence goes on along the minus strand of NC_068439.1, from coordinate 6,052,467 downwards.
TACAACCCCCCCTCTCTCTTCACCATCTCTGTCTACCACCCCCCTCTCTCTTTCACCATCTCTGTCTACCACCCCCCTCTCTCTCTTCACCATCTCTGTCTACCACCCCCTCTCTCTCTCTCTACCCCCCTCTCTCTCACCATCTCCATCTCTACCCCCTCTCTTTCACCATCTCTGTCTACCACCCCCCCTCTCTCTCTTCACCATCTCTGTCTACCACCCCCTCTCTCTCTTCACCATCTCTGTCTACCACCCCCCTCTCTCTCTTCACCATCTCTGTCTACCACCCCCCTCTCTCTCTTTCACCATCTCTGTCTACCACCCCCTCTCTCTCTTCACCATCTCTGTCTACCACCCCCTCTCTCTCTTCACCATCTCTGTCTACCACCCCCCCTCTCTCTTCACCATCTCTGTCTACCACCCCCCTCTCTCTCTCTTCACCATCTCTGTCTACCACCCCCCCCTCTCTCTCTCTCTATTCCCTCTCTCTTTCACCATCTCTCTCTACCCCCTCTCTCTTCACCATCTCTCTACACCCCCTTCTCTCTCTTCACCATCTCTGTCTACCACCCCCCCCTTTCTCTCTACCCCCCTCTCTCTTCACCATCTCTCTACACCCCCTCTCTCTCTCTTCACCATCTGTCTACCACCCCCCTCTCTCTTCACCATCTCTGTCTACCACCCCCTCTCTCTCTTCACCATCTCTGTCTACCACCCCCCCTCTCTCTCTACCCCCCTCTCTCTCTTCACCATCTCTCTACTACCCCTCTCTCTTCACCATCTCTCTCTACACCCCCCTCTCTCTCTCTTCACCATCTCTCTCACTTCACCATCTCTCTACACCCTCTCTCTCTCTCTCTTCACCATCTCTCTTTTCACCATCTCTCTCTACCCCCCTCTCTCTCTTCACCATCTCTCTCTACCGCCCCCCCCCCTCTCTCTTCACCATCTCTGTCTACCACCCCCTCTCTCTCTTTCACCATCTCTGTCTACCACCCAGCCTCTCTCTCTACCCCCCTCTCTCTCTCTCACCATCTCTCTCTACCCCCTCTCTTTCACCATCTCTCTCTACACCCCCATTCTCTTCTCTTCACCATCTCCTCTGTCTCTCTCTCTCTCTCTTCACCATCTCTCTTCACCATCTCTCTCTACCCCCTCTCTCTCTCTTCACCATCTCTCTCTACCGCCCTCATCTCTCTTTCTCTCAATTCAAAGAGCTTTATTGGCATGGGAAACGTGTTAACGTCGCCGAAGCAAGTGAAATAGTCAGAAATTAACAAACATTATTAGAGTCACAAAAAGTTTAAAAGGAATAGAGACATTTTAAAATGTAATATTATGGCTGTATACAGTGTTGTAACGAAGTGCAACTAGTTAAAGTACGTAAGGGAATATAAATAAACCTAAATGTCATCTCTCTTACCACCCCTCTCTCAGGTGGATGTGAGTGGGGCCTACGACAGTCTACCCCACACTCAGCTCTTGGAGGTGATTGGTCAGGTCCTGTCACATGTGCAGGAAGAGCTTTTCTCAGTGCGATGCTATGCTAAGGTGTGGGCCGACACCCATGAGGGCCTCAAAAAGACCTTTGTCAGACAGGTACAGCACACACACACTCTTACCAGTCCTTTGTCTCGCCAAACTTGTCCCCCCTGCACAACTTTGTTTCGTTTACATTTGTCTGTGTTCTTGTGTCCATTTTGTGTGTCTTCCGTGTAGGCAGACACTGTGGCGTCCACCAACATGAAAGGCTTTGTGATGGCACTGCAGAGAGAGGGCAAAGTTCACGATGCCATACTGGTGGAGCAGGTGAGAGGATGGAATGGCAGCCATTTTTTAAGAAGTGCTACAGCGGTGTCCTACCATACCAATAACTATTTCATTCCTTCTAGAATTGTCCCAACACAGCACCCATTTTAATAGTCAATCCCAACTCTTCCTGGCTGAGGTGTTCTAAATCTAGGGCGTTCTAAATCTAGGGCGTTCTAAATCTAGGGCGTTCTAAATCTAGGGCGTTCTAAATCTAGGGCGTTCTAAATCTAGGGCGTTCTAAATCTAGGGCGTTCTAAATCTAGTGCGCATTCTAAATCTAGGGCGTTCTAAATCTAGGGCGTTCTAACGCTAGGGCGTTCTAAATCTAGGGTGTTCTAAATCTAGGGTGTTCTAAATCTAGGGTGTTCTAAATCTAGTGTATTCTAACGCTAGTGTATTCTAAATCTAGGGCGTTCTAAATCTAGGGTGTTCTAAATCTAGGGTGTTCTAAATCTAGTGTATTCTAACGCTAGTGTATTCTAAATCTAGGGTGTTCTAACGCTAGTGTATTCTAACGCTAGTGTGTTCTAAATCTAGTGTGTTCTAACGCTAGTGTGTTCTAACGCTAGTGTATTCTAACGCTAGTGTGTTCTAACGCTAATGTATTCTAACGCTAGTGTATTCTAAATCTAGGGTGTTCTAACGCTAGTGTGTTCTAACGCTAGTGTGTTCTAACGCTAGTGTGTTCTAACGCTAATGTATTCTAAATCTAGGGCGTTCTAAATCTAGGGTATTCTAAATCTAATGTATTCTAAAGCTAGTGTTATCTTCTGTCAGCATTTCTCCACAGATATTCATGGCAAAGATGTCTTGGAGTTCTTCACCCAGATGCTCTCTAGTTGTGTTGTCCAGTTTGGGAAGAAGTGAGACGGTTATATTTTCTCTTTCTCTACATTTTTATATAAAAAAACATTTACATACTTTGTTTTTGTGTCAAATTATCCCGTTATTCTTTAATGACTTTGAGTTTCTCTGAAGTGTCTACATACTTCAGTCTGTCTAATGACCCCCTGTCTAATGACCCCCTGTCTAATGACCCCCATGTCTAATGCCCTCCCCCCCCCTGTCTAATGACTCCCCCCATGTCTAATGACCCCCATGTCTAATGACCCCCTGTCTAATGACCCCCTGTCTAATGACCCCTGTCTAATGACCCCCTGTCTAATGACCCCCTGTCTAATGACCCCCCTGTCTAATGTCCCCCCTGTCTAATGACCCCCTGTCTAATGCCCCCTGTCTAATGCCCCCTGTCTAATGTCCCCCTGTCTAATGCCCCCTGTATAATGTCCCCCTGTATAATGTCCCCCTGTCTAATGACTGTCCCCCCTGTCTAATGACCCCCTGTAATGACCCCTGTCTAATGACCCCCTCTAATGACCCCCCTGTCTAATGACCCCCTGTCTAATGACCCCCTGTCTAATGACCCCCCTGTCTAATGACCCCCCTGTCTACCCTGTCCCTGTCTAATGTCCCCCTGTCTAATGTCCCCCTGTCTAATGCCCCCCTGTCTAATGCCCCCTGTCTAATGTCCCCCTGTCTAATGACCCCGCCCCCTTTCTAATGACCCCCCCCCCTGTCTAATGTCCCCACTGTCTAATGTCCCCCTGTCTAATGTCCCCCTGTCTAATGTCCCCCTTGTCTAATGTCCCCCTTGTCTAATGTCCCCCTGTCTAATGTCCCCCTGTCTAATGACCCGCCCCTTTCTAATGACCCCCTGTCTTATGACCCCCTGTCTAATGTCCCCCGCTTTCTAATGTCCCCCCTGTCTAATGACACCCCCTGTCTTATGACCCCCTGTCTAATGTCCCCCTGTCTAATGACCCGCCCCCCTTTCTAATGACCCCCCTCCTGTGTTGTAGAACGTTCCGTCAGTGTCAGGGGATTCCTCAGGGCTCCGTGGTGTCGTCTCTGCTGTGCTGCCTCTGTTACGGCCACATGGAGAACCTTCTGTTCCCTGACGTCAGTCAGCGAGGAGGGTAAGGGGGAGGTTGGGGAGTTAAACAAGTCAGAGGGGAGGGTAAGGAGGAGGTTGGGAAGTTAAACAAGTCAGCGAGGAGGGTAAGGAGGAGGTTGGGGAGTTAAACAAGTCAGAGGGGAGGGTAAGGAGGAGGTTGGGGAGTTCAACGAGGGGTTGTATAAATAACCTTTGACTGACGGAGAAGCATAGTGGATATGACCAGTGACTTTTCTCTTCTTTTCAGATATTAAATAACGTCAGTGTTGTGATCTGCTGTGCATATGATTTAATCTAAACCCAAATCCCAAACATTTAATTCACCTCGGATCAAATTCCTCTTATGTCAGTCAAACTTCTTGAATAACTCCCAACTCACCATCAGAGGGCAACCTTTGAAAGAACCAAGTATCCAGTGTCTGACCTGTTATCTCTGCCTCTCTGACCTGTTATCTCTGCCTCTCTAACCTGTTATCTCTGCCTCTCTCTATCCGGCCTCTCTCTGTCAGGCGTTATCTCTGCCTCTAACCTGTTACTCCTGTGTTATCTCTGCCTCTAACCTGTTATCTCTGCCTCTCTCTGTCTGGCGTCTAACCTGTTATCTCTGCCTCTCTAACCTGTTATCTCTGCCTCTCTAACCTGTTATCTCTGCCTCTCTAACCTGTTATCTCTGCCTCTCTCTATCCGGCGTCTAACCTGTTATCTCTGCCTCTCTAACCTGTTATCTCTGCCTCTCTAACCTGTTATCTCTGCCTCTCTCTGTCAGGCGTCTAACCTGTTATCTCTGCCTCTCTAACCTGTTATCTCTGCCTTTCTCTGTCAGGTGTCTGATGAGACTGGTTGACGATTTCCTCCTCATCACTCCTGACCTGAGCCAGGCACAGACCTTCCTCAAGTAGGTCCCATTTCTCTCCTATGTTACCTTCCTGACCTGTGCTAACCATTACCATATATAACCTTCCTGACCTATACTAACCATATATAACCTTCCTGACCTATACTAACCATATATAACCTATATATAATATATAACCTTCCTGACCTGTGCTAACCATTACCATATATAACCTTCCTGACCTATACTAACTATTACCATATATAACCTATATATAATATATAACCTTCCTGACCTATGCTAACCATTACCATATATAACCTTCCTGACCTGTGCTAACCATTAGCATATATAACCTATATATAATATATAACCTTCCTGACCTGTGCTAACCATTAGCATATATAACCTATATATAATATATAACCTTCCTGACCTGTGCTAACCATTACCATATATAACCTTCCTGACCTGTGCTAACCATTACCATATATAACCTTCCTGACCTGTGCTAACCATTACCATATATAACCTTCCTGACCTGTGCTAACCATTACCATATATAACCTTCCTGACCTGTGCTAACCATTACCATATATAACCTTCCTGACCTGTGCTAACCATATATAACCTTCCTGACCTATGCTAACCATTACCATATATAACCTTCCTGACCTGTGCTAACCATTACCATATATAACCTTCCTGACCTGTGCTAACCATTAGCATATATAACCTATATATAATATATAACCTTCCTGACCTATGCTAACCATTACCATATATAACCTTCCTGACCTGTGCTAACCATTACCATATATAACCTTCCTGACCTGTGCTAACCATTAGCATATATAACCTATATATAATATATAACCTTCCTGACCTATGCTAACCATTACCATATATAACCTTCCTGACCTGTGCTAACCATTACCATATATAACCTTCCTGACCTATGCTAACCATTAGCATATATAACCTTCCTGACCTGTGCTAACCATTAGCATATATAACCTATATATAATATATAACCTTCCTGACCTGTGCTAACCATTACCATATATAACCTTCCTGACCTGTGCTAACCATTACCATATATAACCTTCCTGACCTATGCTAACCATTACCATATATAACCTTCCTGACCTATGCTAACCATTAGCATATATAACCTATATATAATATATAACCTTCCTGACCTGTGCTAACCATTACCATATATAACCTTCCTGACCTGTGCTAACCATTACCATATATAACCTTCCTGACCTATGCTAACCATTAGCATATATAACCTATATATAATATATAACCTTCCTGACCTGTGCTAACCATTAGCATATATAACCTATATATAATATATAACCTTCCTGACCTGTGCTAACCATTAGCATATATAACCTATATATAATATATAACCTTCCTGACCTGTGCTAACCATTACCATATATAACCTTCCTGACCTGTGCTAACCATTACCATATATAACCTTCCTGACCTATGCTAACCATTACCATATATAACCTTCCTGACCTATGCTAACCATATATAACCTTCCTGACCTATGCTAACCATTACCATATATAACCTTCCTGACCTATGCTAACCATTACCATATATAACCTTCCTGACCTGTGCTAACCATTAGCATATATAACCTATATATAATATATAACCTTCCTGACCTATGCTAACCATTACCATATATAACCTTCCTGACCTGTACTAACCATTACCATATATAACCTTCCTGACCTGTGCTAGCCATTAGCATATATAACCTATATATAATATATAACCTTCCTGACCTGTGCTAACCATTAGCATATATAACCTATATATAATATATAACCTTCCTGACCTATGCTAACCATTACCATATATAACCTTCCTGACCTGTGCTAACCATTAGCATATATAACCTTCCTGACCTGTGCTAACCATTAGCATATATAACCTATATATAATATATAACCTTCCTGACCTGTGCTAACCATTAGCATATATAACCTTCCTGACCTGTGCTAACCATTAGCATATATAACCTTCCTGACCTGTGCTAACCATTAGCATATATAACCTTCCTGACCTGTGCTAACCATTAGCATATATAACCTTCCTGACCTGTGCTAACCATTAGCATATGTGGATGAGATATAGCTTAGTGGATCAGTGGCTAGGGCCAACTATACAATGTGAAAGTAAATGTCCCATTTTGTTGAGGTCATGTCCTTGTTGGAGGCAGAAGTTGTAACACACGTCTGTAACATGGTTGGTTTCTATATTTCGGGTGTCTCCAGTGGGTCCTAAATGCTTTGCAAGGGAATGACTACTTGCTTCCGTTACATATTTTCCCCCATCCCCACGTTTGATGTATTTCCTGTCGATGATGTCATTTCCTCCTTTTCTTAGGACCCTGATGGCGGGGGTACCACAGTACGGGTGTGTGGTGAACCCCCAGAAGGTGGCTGTTAACTTCCCATTGGGTGAGGGGGGGTCCTGTCCTGCTGGGGTACGCCTGCTGCCTTTACACTGTCTGTTCCCCTGGTGTGGACTATTGCTGAATACACACACCCTGGACGTCCACAACAACTACGCCAGGTAATATATATACACACTCTGGAGTTGGTCCTCCCTTTACTGCTATACCAGCCTCCAGTGGTCTGCTGCTCCACTAGATGTTGAAACGTTGCTGCAGGGACTTGCTTCCGATCAGCCGTAAGAGCATTGGTGAGGTTCGGGCACTGATGTTTTAGCGATTTTAGGCCTGGCTCTCTGTCGGTTGTTCCAATTCATCCTGAAGATGTTCCATAGGGGTTGAGGTCGGGGCTCTGCGCAGGCCAGTCAAGTTCTTCCACACCGATCTCAACAAACCATTTCTCTATGGACCTCTCTTTGTGCACAGGGGGCGTTGTCATGCCGAAACAGGAAAGGGCCTTCCCCAAACTGTTGCCACAAAGTTGGAAGCACAGAATCCTCTAGAATGTCATTTGTATGCTGCAGCGTTAAGATTTCCCTTCACTGGAACTAAGGAACCATGAAAAACAGCCCAAGACCATTATTCCTCATCCACCAAACTTTACAGTTGGCACTATGCATTTGGCCAAGTAGCGCCCTCCTGGCATCCGCCAAACCCATATTAGTCCGTCGGACTGCCGGATGGTAAAGTGTGGTTAATCACGCCAGGTAACGTGTTTCCACTGCTCCTGAGTCCAATGGCGATGAGCTTTACCCGACTCCAGCTGGAGATGTGGAGATCATCGATGTAACTACTCCGTCTCACAATGACACGGTGGTTGGAACTAAAAATGACACATTTGGACTCATCAGACCAAAGGACAGATTTTCCTCCGGTCTAATGTCCATTGCTCGTGTTTCTTGGCCCAAACAAGTCTCTTATTATTTATTGGTGTTCTTTAGTGGAGGTTTCTTTGAAGCAATTTGACCATGAAGGCCTGATTCACGCAGTCGCCTCTGAACAGTTACTTGAACTCTATGAAGCATTTATTCAGGCTGCAATTTGTGAGGATGGTAAACTCTAATGAACTGATCCTCAGCAGCAGAGGTAACTCTGGGTCTTCCATTCCTGTGGAGGTCCTCATGAGAGACAGTTAACTCTAAGGAACTTATCCTCTGCAGCAGAGGTAACTCTGGGTCTTCCTTTCCTGTGGCGTTCCTCATGAGAGACGGGTAACTCTGGGTCTTCCTTTCCTGTGGAGGTCCTCATGAGAGACAGGTAACTCTGGGTCTTCCTTTCCTGTGGCGTTCCTCATGAGAGACGGGTAACTCTGGGTCTTCCATTCCTGTGGAGGTCCTCATGAGAGACAGTTTCATCATAGTGCTTCATGGTTTTTGGGACTGCACTTGGAGACACTTTCAAAGTTCTTGAAATGTTCCTGATTGAGTAACTTTCATGTCTTAAAGTAATGATGGACTGTCGTTTCTCTTTGCTTATTTGAGCTGTTCTTGCCATAACGTGGACTTGGTCTTTTACCAAATAGGACTATATTCTGTGTACCAAACCTACCTTGTCACAACACAACTGACTCAAACACATTATGAAGGAAAGAAATTCCACCTGTTAGTTGAAATGAATTCCAGGTGACTAGCTCAAGAAGCTGGTTGACAGAATGCCTGTGTGCAAAGCTGTCATCAAGGCAAAGGGTGGCTTCTTTGCCGAATCTCAAATATAAAATATATATTTTGATGTAACACTTTTTTGGTTACTACATGATTCCAGATGTGTTATTTAATAGTTTTGATGTCTTCACTATTATTCTACAATGTAGAAAATAGTCAAAAAATAAAGAAAAACCTTTTGAATGAGTAGTTCTAAAACTTTTGTGTGTGTGTGTGTGTGTGTGTGTGTGTGTGTGTGTGTGTGTGTGTGTGTGTGTGTTTTATAACTTTCATATTATAGGAATGATTTCAATCTTTTTGTAGTGCAACTTTGTTGCAGGCAACGTTTTCAGAGGGGACACACTGACCAACCCTGATGCAACTCTTGTTGCAAGCAACATAAATTCTGTCCGGATTTTAGATGGTTATTTTAGCCTTTTGTACTAGAGGGGAATTTAGGTGGATGAATTCTCTGTTACTGAAGTCCTACTATCTCTGATTCCAAGCTGGCAGGCAATCTACTGTTATGGTTCCTGTCTCTCTCAGTTATTTATTGCCTTTATGGGTTCTGGTAAATTGTGCTAAACTTCCTTGAACCCTGGCTGTACTTACTGGTATAGAGTTCTCTTAAATTCCCCCTGAGCAACAGTAGACGCCCATCCTAGTGGCACTGGAGAGGGGGGGGGGGGGGGTTCAGATTGTTGATGGGTCAATCCAACCCGTCTAATCGGATGAATATGAATAGAGTTGGTAAGGACGACTCTTTAACTAACTGGATGTTTTCATTATGATAAGTAGGGCACAACGGAACCTGAGCTCTTCTTCCTCTCTCATCTCAGCTACGCTGGCCAATCCCTGCGCTACAGCCTGACGCTAGGCTCCGCCCACTGCGCGGGGCAGCAAATGAAGAGGAAGCTCATGTCCATCCTTAGATTCAAGTGCCACGCCCTCTTCCTGGACCTCAAAGTGAGTCGTGCTCTGCTATATGATGACCACCTGTCAATCAATTGCTTGTCCACTCTCTATCCCACCTGACGCGGGACTGTCATCCAATCCCTGTTGTGTATATTTCAGACCAACTCCCTGGAGGCTGTCTATAGCAACATCTATAAGTTAGTGTTGCTGCACGCGTTCAGGTAAGGTAGCCTATGGTCTGACCCGAAAAATGACCTTTTCAGTGGTTTGACGTCTCACTTCGGCCCTACGTGAAACGTGTGACCACACACACACTCACACTCACACTCACAGTGCCTGTCCCTGTCTCCTTCAGCCAGAGTAAACAGAGAAGGACTTTAGCCTCTCTGTCTGGAAGAAACCCAGAGACACACCAGCTTCCTTTATAAGAGGAATGTGTCTGGATGGAGCAGATTGATGGTTAACTAACTGTTTTATAGATGCAGTAATACACAGTAGTAGAAAGTGTATATCTCTCTGTGGTTAATGTTTCCCCGGGTTTATAAATTAAATCACTTTTATTCATTTATCTGTAATGGAGTCAATTATTGATTTTTTTTTGGGGGGGGGGGGTTACCTTTTATTCCAAGAGTGGACACATTTAATTTCTCTTATTTAACCATTTGAACTTCTAGTCACCCATAGCAGATTAATATGCATGGAACTTCTAGTCACCCATAGCAGATTAATATGTATGGAACTTCTAGTCACCCATAGCAGATTAATATATATGGTACTTCTAGTCACCCATAGCAGATTAATATGTATGGTACTTCTAGTCACCCATAGCAGATTAATATGTATGGAGCTTCTAGTCACCCATAGCAGATTAATATGTATGGTCCTTCTAGTCACCCATAGCAGATTAATATATATGGAACTTCTAGTCACCCATAGCAGATTAATATGTATGGAACTTCTAGTCACCCATAGCAGATTAATATATATGGTACTTCTAGTCACCCATAGCAGATTAATATGTATGGTACTTCTAGTCACCCATAGCAGATTAATATGTATGGTACTTCTAGTCACCCATAGCAGATTAATATATATGGAACTTCTAGTCACCCATAGCAGATTAACATGTATGGAACTTCTAGTCACCCATAGCAGATTAATATATATGGAACTTCTAGTCACCCATAGCAGATTAATATGTATGGAACTTCTAGTCACCCATAGCAGATTAACATGCATGGCATTTTTTGTGTTTGTGGCGTTAGGTTCCATGCCTGTGCACAGAGTTTGCCGTTTGGTCAGAAAGTGGGCGGAAACCACTCTTACTTCCTCAATCTGATCTGGGACTTGGCGGAGTACACCAACCAGCTAGTCAGACTCTGCAACAAAGGCAAGCCTGAGATGTTTACTACTTAATGTAGGACTCCCCGTGCTCTCTGTGTGTTTTTAGCTTCCAGCTCACTCTCACCTTCTCCATCTCTGTCCCCTCATCGTCACTGTGGTTTTGATTAGCTAAGTGTGCTGATATTTATCCCCCCACCTCCAGGTCTGTCTCTAGGCTGTAAGGCTTTAACAGGTAGCCTTCAGTATGAGGCAGTAGAACTGATATACTGTCTGGCCTTCCTGTTGGTTCTGTCCCGTCATCGCCCCCTCTACTACCATCTCCTCGCTCCACTACGCACACGTACGTACCCACCCTACTCCACGTTGTTGTTGTTGTTGTTGTTGTCTCCCTTCACCAATATATTCCTGAAATATACTAGACTGTAAATGCATTAAACCTGCAAGATAACTGCAACACTGTGAAGGTATATATCATGGTTCTTACTGGCATTGAAGACAGCGAGATCCAGTATTGACATGATCAGGTTAGTGGTTATTGATCCAGTATTGACATGATCAGGTTAGTGGTTATTGATCCAGTATTGATATGATCAGGTTAGTGGTTATTGATCCAGTATTGACATGATCAGGTTAGTGGTTATTGATCCAGTATTGACATGATCAGGTTAGTGGTTATTGATCCAGTATTGATATGATCAGGTTAGTGGTTATTGATCCAGTATTGACATGATCAGGTTAGTGGTTATTGATCCAGTATTGACATGATCAGGTTAGTGGTTATTGATCCAGTATTGACATGATCAGGTTAGTGGTTATTGATCCAGTATTGACATGATCAGCTTAGTGGTTATTGATCCAGTATTGACATGATAGTGAAAGGATGGGTGTGGGCAACACAGGCCGCAGGCAGTGCAGGTCCAGAGGTGCCTACCCTCAGAGTAAAGGGTCAGTAAGTGTGGAGGTTGTCATTAAGTTAATTTATTTATATATATATATATATATATTTATATATATATATATTATATATTGTTGTGTGTTAACTGGAGAGAGAGGTGAAAGGTAGGAGAGATGGTGCTGATAGAGCGGTGGGCCAGATGTGAACCCCAGAGACGGTACATGTGCTCCAGAGGCATGGTCTTAGACAGGTAGACCCACCCCGGGCCACGTCGAGTTCATTTCTAAAGATGGGAACATCCCGCTGGATCGGATACATCTGTCTGTCGACCACGTAACTGTTCATTTAGCTGTCATAGTCGGTGGCTGTGTATGAGGCAGCTTTAACTGTGTGTTTCTCTCTGGCTCTACAGGTAAGAGGAAGCTGGAGGGGAAGCTGGGCGGTTTGAGATTGGCACGAATCAGACAAGCTGCCACACCCAAAATGCCTGAAGACTTCAAGGCCATCCGGGCCTAGAGGAGAATTTCCACTACTGTGACCTCTTGCCCTCTGCTCCTTGTCACCTCTTAACCCTAGAACCTCTTAACCCTATAACTGTGCACAGCAGGGAGGGGGGCGCTTAAATAGTCGGGTCAGAATACTGTGTGGACAATTGTAAATTGTCCCGGTGTCCATATTTTGGTTTGGTTGTATACTAGCTCATGTTTTGATTCTGTTGTACTTTTTAAAGCAGACCAAGGTTGTAGGTCAGTGAGTGATAAGGATGAATCATAAAAGGCTGTCTCTTTTTTTTTTAAAGTACACGTAATAAAGATTTCTGTAAGATCAACAGACCCATCTCTTTCTCTGGACTTTTGTCTGTTGATTCATCGAGTGCTCCAGTAGCGAAAGGCAGTTCCTTTTGAGTCAGTCGACCTGGGTATAACATACACTGGAGAGTCACAGTTTCGCGACTTCTGTTGAAGGACCTAAAATCACACCTGACAAGGCCAATGAAATCTGTTCCTCGCTTGAAAGCACCACGTTACACAGGTGATGAGCGGTTGAGGCTCAGATGAATTCCTTCACTGTTCACCGCTGTGTGAACAGGAACAATGCACACTGCTAAAACAAACAATTGGAACACGAGACCGCCTTTGCAAAACTAAACTGTCCCTTACTGATTGATATAGCGTGCTCACCTTCTATAGACGGTGTCTGCTGGAGTTGGTATGGTTCTCCTTGTTTCCTACTCGACAACAATTACTTATTCTTTGTATGTCTTGGCCTGGCTAGCCAGTATTGGCTGTAGGTGTCGGCTCTCCCTCCCTTAGATGACGAAGGTGAAACTGTGTGGGTTCATGTCCAAATAAAACAAAAACACATGTTTGTTGACTGGTATGTCTGTGCTCTAATCAGTTAAGGGGACAGCTGGTTCCCCTACTAGTCCAGAACAAGGGGACAGCTGGTTCCCCTACTAGTCCAGAACAAGGGGACAGCTGGTTCCCCTACTAGTCCAGAACAAGGGGACAGCTGGTTCCCCTACTAGTCCAGAACAAGGGGACAGCTGGTTCCCCTACTAGTCCAGAACAAGGGGACAGCTGGTTCCCCTACTAGTCCAGAACAAGGGGACAGCTGGTTCCCCTACTAGTCCAGAACAAGGGGACAGCTGGTTCCCCTACTAGTCCAGAACAAGGGGACAGCTGGTCCGTTGAAGATTTCTACTTCAAGTCGACAACTCTGGACGTTCTGCTTACTCCGGAACGGGCCCTATTCACCGGGACCGGAAAGAGGAAGAGGCTTGCGGCCTCTTAATGAGATTATATCGGCCAACAAATAGACCCGCCATTTTGCCCTCCCTGTTCCGTTGGTGAACGTTCTGGAGAACAATGGATGAGTTCTATCAGGAGCTGAACGACTGTAATATTCTACAGTGAGCTACAAAACTATTGGGACGGTGACATGTTTTTTTGTTTTTGGCTCTGTACTCCAGCACTTTGGGATTTGAAATACAACGACCGAGGTTAAAGTGCAGACTGTCAGATTTTTAATTTGAGGGTATTTTTTACAGCACTTTTTTGTACATACGGAGTAAACCAATCACTGTCCCAATACTTCTGGAGCTCACTGTATGTTTCTCAAGAGTCCTTGTTGATTTAACAACACAAACTGATGCTGGCACTAACACCGCTCAACGAGCTGTTTATGGCCATAAGCAAACAAGAAAATGCACATTCAAAGGTGGCGCTTCTCGTAGTCGAAAGATTTTTAATGAAGGCAAACTAATCAATTTTATCACATTTTTACCAGCATGTCACCTGTGCACCGAGAAGCAACAACATTCCTGGTCACCTTTTACTCCAACCACAAACGCATTTACATGGCTCCCGATTTAGATGCACTATTGTAAAGTGGCTGTTCCACTGGATGTCATAAGGTGAATGCACCAATTTGTAAGTCGCTCTGGATAAGAGTGTCTGCTAAATGACTTAAATGTCCCTTTAACAAATATGACCATAATTATAGCCTCCTGATTCACGTTTACAATAAAAGCTCAAACAGGAAGTACAGTGTCTTCTAGGGTCTAGCTCTCTCTACAACGTAGTCTTCGTTGGCATAAGGATTCGGATCGTTGTGGAGACGGTCTTCAGAGGGTCTTCCTGACATGCAGCAGATGAGTCTGTAGATGGCCACCAGAGGTATGGAGATAACTGGTACTGAAGACAGCAGGACACAGATGGCAAACACCCAGTCTGGATACGGCAGAACCTCTGTGTCGGGGAAGTTCACCTGCACAGACAGAATTAGAATAAAGAAAATGTAATTGTCTTCTCACAGGGCAAAGCGCAAATGACACCTATTCCCTGTAGACTGTAGTGCACTGCTCATTAGGTGAGTACTATGTAGTCATCTGACTGTGGCTGTCTCTCAACTGAAACCCTAGTCCCGCTTACCATGCACTACTATTGTATATATTAATGTTGTCGCTCTCGCTGCTGGTGATTCTCTGATCCACCTCTACGCAGACGACACCATTCTGTATACTTCTGACCATCCTACCAATCCTTGACTTCGGCGATGTAGTTTACAAAATAGCCACCAACACTCTACTCAGCAAACTGGATGTAGTCTATCACAGTGACATCCATTTTGTCACCAAAGCCCCATATACTACCCACCATTGCGACCTGGACACTCTCGTTGGCTGGCCCTCGCTTCATACTGGTCACCAAACCCACTGGCTCCAGGTCATCTATAAGTATTTGCTAGGTAAAGCCCCGCCTTATCTCAGCTCACTGGTCACCATAGCAACACCCACCCATAGCATGCATTCCAACAGGCATATTTCACCGGTCATCCCCAAAGCCAACTCCCCCTTTGGCCGCTTTTCCGTTCAGTTCTCTGCTCCCAATGACGGGAACAAGTGGCAAAAATCACTGAAGCTGGAGTCTTATATCTCCCTCACTAACTTTAAGCACCAGCTACCAGAGCAGTTTACCGATCATTGCACCTGTACACAGCCCATCTGAAAGTAGCCCACCCAACTACCTCATCCCCATAGTTATTTATTTTTGCTCTTTTGCACCCCAATATCTCTACTTGCACTTCTATCACTCCAGTGTTAATTGTAATTATTTTGCCACTTTGTCCTATTTATTGCCTTACCTCCCTAATCTTACTCCATTTGCACACACTGTATACAGGTGTTTCTATTGTGTTATTGACTGTGCTTTTGTTTATCCCACATGTAACTCTGTGTTGTTGTTTATCCCACGTGTAACTCTGTGTTGTTGTTTATCCCACTTGTAACTCTGTGTTGTTGTTTATCCCACGTGTAACTCTGCTTTTGTTTACCCCACGTTTAACTCTGTGCTTTTGTTTACCCCACGTGTAACTCTGTGCTTTTGTTTACCCCACGTGTAACTCTGTGCTTTTGTTTACCCCACGTTAACTCTGTGCTTTTGTTTATCCCACGTGTAACTCTGTGTTGTTGTTTATCCCACGTGTAACTCTGCTTTTGTTTACCCCACGTTTAACTCTGTGCTTTTGTTTACCCCACGTGTAACTCTGTGCTTTTGTTTACCCCACGTGTAACTCTGTGTTGTTGTTTACCCCACGTGTAACTCTGTGTTGTTGTTTACCCCACGTGTAACTCTGTGTTGTTGTTTACCCCACGTGTAACTCTGTGCTTTTGTTTACCCCATGTTTAACTCTGTTGTTGTTTACCCCACGTGTAACTCTGTGCTTTTGTTTACCCCACGTGTAACTCTGTGCTTTTGTTTACCCCATGTTTAACTCTGTTGTTGTTTACCCCACGTGTAACTCTGTGCTTTTGTTTACCCCACGTGTAACTCTGTGCTTTTGTTTACCCCATGTTTAACTCTGTGCTTTTGTTTATCCACGTTTAACTCTGTGCTTTTGTTTACCCCACGTGTAACTCTGCTTTTGTTTACCCCACGTTTAACTCTGTGCTTTTGTTTACCCCACGTTTAACTCTGTGCTTTTGTTTACCCCACGTTTAACTCTGTGCTTTTGTTTACCCCACGTGGGGTGCTTTTGTTTACCCCACGTGTAACTCTGTGCTTTTGTTTATCCCACGTGTAACTCTGCTTTTGTTTACCCACGTTTAACTCTGTGCTTTTGTTTACCCCACGTTTAACTCTGTGCTTTTGTTTACCCCACGTTTAACTCTGTGCTTTTGTTTATCCCACGTGTTAACTCTGTGCTTTTGTTTACCCCACGTTTAACTCTGTGCTTTTTTGTTTACCCCACGTGTAACTCTGTGCTTTTGTTTACCCCACGTTTAACTCTGTGCTTTTGTTTACCCCACGTTTAACTCTGTGCTTTTGTTTACCCCACGTGTAACTCTGCTTTTGTTTACCCCACGTTTAACTCTGTGCTTTTGTTTACCCCACGTTTAACTCTGTGCTTTTGTTTACCCCACGTTTAACTCTGTGCTTTTGTTTACCCCACGTTTAACTCTGTGCTTTTGTTTACCCCACGTGTAACTCTGTGCTTTTGTTTATCCACGTGTAACTCTGTTTTGTTTACCCCACGTTTAACTTTTTTTGTTTACCCCACGTTTAACTCTGTGCTTTTGTTTAACTCTGTGCTTTTGTTTATCCCACGTGTAACTCTGTGCTTTTGTTTACCCCACGTTTAACTCTGTGCTTTTGTTTACCCACGTGTAACTCTGTGCTTTTGTTTATCCCACGTGTAACTCTGTGCTTTTGTTTATCCCACGTGTAACTCTGCTTTTGTTTACCCCACGTGTAACTCTGTGCTTTTGTTTACCCCACGTGTAACTCTGTGCTTTTGTTTACCCCATGTTTAACTCTGTTGTTGTTTACCCCACGTGTAACTCTGTGCTTTTGTTTACCCCACGTGTAACTCTGTGCTTTTGTTTACCCCACGTGTAACTCTGTGCTTTTGTTTACCCCATGTTTAACTCTGTTGTTGTTTACCCCACGTGTAACTCTGTGCTTTTGTTTACCCCACGTGTAACTCTGTGCTTTTGTTTACCCCATGTTTAACTCTGTTGTTGTTTACCCCACGTGTAACTCTGTGCTTTTGTTTACCCCACGTGTAACTCTGTGCTTTTGTTTACCCCACGTTTAACTCTGTGCTTTTGTTTACCCCACGTTTAACTCTGTGTTGTTGTTTACCCCACGTGTAACTCTGTGCTTTTGTTTACCCCATGTTTAACTCTGTTTTTGTTTACCCCACGTGTAACTCTGTGCTTTTGTTTACCCCACGTTCTCTGTGCTTTTGTTTAAACGTTTAACTCTGTGCTTTTGTTTACCCCACGTGTAACTCTGTGCTTTTGTTTATCCCACGTTTAACTCTGTGCTTTTGTTTACCCCACGTTTAACTCTGTGCTTTTGTTTACCCCACGTTTAACTCTGTGCTTTTGTTTACCCCACGTGTAACTCTGTGCTTTTGTTTACCCCACGTTTAACTCTGTGCTTGTAACTCTGTGCTTTTGTTTACCCCACGTTTAACTCTGTGCTTTTGTTTATCCCACGTGTAACTCTGTGCTTTTGTTTACCCCACGTGTAACTCTGTGCTTTTGTTTACCCACGTGTAACTCTGTGCTTTTGTTTACCCCACGTTTAACTCTGTGCTTTTGTTTACCCCACGTTTAACTCTGTGCTTTTGTTTATACGTTTAACTCTGTGCTTTTGTTTATCCCACGTGTAACTCTGTGCTTTTGTTTACCCCACGTTTAACTCTGTGCTTTTGTTTACCCCACGTGTAACTCTGTGCTTTTGTTTACCCCACGTTTAACTCTGTGCTTTTGTTTACCCCCACGTGTAACTCTGTGCTTTTGTTTATCCCACGTTTAACTCTGTGCTTTTGTTTACCCCACGTTCTGTGCTTTTGTTTCCCTCAACTCTGTGTTGTTGTTTACCCCACGTGTAACTCTGTGCTTTTGTTTACCCCACGTTTAACTCTGTGCTTTTGTTTACCCCATGTTTAACTCTGTGCTTTTGTTTACCCCACGTGTAACTCTGTGCTTTTGTTTACCCCACGTGTAACTCTGTGCTTTTGTTTACCCCACGTTTAACTCTGTGCTTTTGTTTACCCCATGTTTAACTCTGTGCTTTTGTTTACCCCATGTTTAACTCTGTGCTTTTGTTTACCCCACGTGTAACTCTGTGCTTTTGTTTACCCCATGTTTAACTCTGTGCTTTTGTTTACCCCATGTTTAACTCTGTGCTTTTGTTTACCCCATGTTTAACTCTGTGCTTTTGTTTACCCCACGTGTAACTCTGTGCTTTTGTTTACCCCATGTTTAACTCTGTGCTTTTGTTTACCCCATGTTTAACTCTGTGCTTTTGTTTATCCCACGTGTAACTCTGTGCTTTTGTTTACCCCATGTTTAACTCTGTGCTTTTGTTTATCCCACGTGTAACTCTGTGCTTTTGTTTACCCCACGTGTAACTCTGTGCTTTTGTTTATCCCACGTTTAACTCTGTGCTTTTGTTTACCCCATGTTTAACTCTGTGCTTTTGTTTACCCCACGTGTATCTCTGTGTTGTTGTTTACCCCACGTGTAACTCTGTGCTTTTGTTTACCCCATGTTTAACTCTGTGCTTTTGTTTACCCCATGTTTAACTCTGTGCTTTTGTTTACCCCATGTTTAACTCTGTGCTTTTGTTTACCCCATGTTTAACTCTGTGTTGTTGTTTACCCCACGTGTAACTCTGCTTTTGTTTACCCCACGTGTAACTCTGTGCTTTGTTTACCCCACGTTTAACTCTGTGCTTTTGTTTACCCCACGTTTAACTCTGTGCTTTTGTTTACCCCACGTGTAACTCTGTGCTTTTGTTTATCCCACGTGTAACTCTGTGCTTTTGTTTATCCACGTGTAACTCTGCTTTTGTTTACCCCACGTTTAACTCTGTGCTTTTGTTTACCCCAGGTGTAACTCTGTGCTTTTGTTTACCCCATGTTTAACTCTGTTGTTGTTTACCCCACGTGTAACTCTGTGCTTTTGTTTACCCCACGTGTAGAACTCTGTGCTTTGTTTACCCCACGTGTAACTCTGTGCTTTTGTTTACCCCACGTGTAACTCTGTGCTTTTGTTTACCCCATGTTTAACTCTGTTGGTTTACCCCACGTGTAACTCTGTGCTTTTGTTTACCCCACGTGTAACTCTGTGCTTTTGTTTACCCCAGTTTAACTCTGTGCTTTTGTTTACCCCACGTTTAACTCTGTGCTTTTGTTTACCCCACGTGTAACTCTGTGCTTTTGTTTACCCCACGTTTAACTCTGTGCTTTTGTTTCCCTCACGTTTAACTCTGTGTTGTTGTTTACCCCACGTGTAACTCTGTGCTTTTGTTTACCCCATGTTTAACTCTGTGGTTTTGTTTACCCCACGTGTAACTCTGTGCTTTTGTTTACCCCACGTTTAACTCTGTGCTTTTGTTTACCCCACGTTTAACTCTGTGCTTTTGTTTACCCCACGTGTAACTCTGTGCTTTTGTTTATCCCACGTTTAACTCTGTGCTTTTGTTTACCCCACGTTTAACTCTGTGCTTTTGTTTACCCCACGTTTAACTCTGTGCTTTTGTTTACCCCACGTGTAACTCTGTGCTTTTGTTTACCCCACGTTTAACTCTGTGCTTTTGTTTATCCCAGTGTAACTCTGTGCTTTTGTTTACCCCACGTGAACTCTGTGCTTTTGTTTATCCCACGTGAACTCTGTGCTTTTGTTTACACGTTTAACTCTGTGCTTTTGTTTATCCCGTGTGTAACTCTGTGCTTTTGTTTACCCCACGTTTAACTCTGTGCTTTTGTTTACCCCACGTTTAACTCTGTGCTTTTGTTTACCCCACGTTTAACTCTGTGCTTTTGTTTATCCCACGTGTAACTCTGTGCTTTTGTTTACCCCACGTTTAACTCTGTGCTTTTGTTTACCCCACGTGTAACTCTGTGCTTTTGTTTACCCCACGTTTAACTCTGTGCTTTGTTTACCCCACGTGTAACTCTGTGCTTTTGTTTCCCTCACGTTTAACTCTGTGTTGTTGTTTACCCCACGTGTAACTCTGTGCTTTTGTTTACCCCACGTTTAACTCTGTGCTTTTGTTTACCACGTGTAACTCTGTGCTTTTGTTTACCCCACGTGTAACTCTGTGCTTTTGTTTCCCTCACGTTTAACTCTGTGCTTTTGTTTACCCCATGTTTAACTCTGTGCTTTTGTTTACCCCATGTTTAACTCTGTGCTTTTGTTTACCCCACGTGTAACTCTGTGTTGTTGTTTACCCCACGTGTAACTCTGTGCTTTTGTTTACCCCATGTTTAACTCTGTGCTTTTGTTTACCCCACTGTAACTCTGTGTTGTTGTTTACCCCACGTGTAACTCTGTGTTGTTGTTTACCCCACGTGTAACTCTGTGCTTTTGTTTACCCCATGTTTAACTCTGTGCTTTTGTTTACCCCACGTGTAACTCTGTGTTGTTGTTTACCCCACGTTTAACTCTGTGCTTTTGTTTACCCCATGTTTAACTCTGTGCTTTTGTTTACCCCACGTGTAACTCTGTGTTGTGAACAAGTTTACCCCACGTGTAACTCTGTGCTTTTGTTTACCCCACGTTTAACTCTGTGCTTTGTTTACTCTGTGCTTTTTTCTTACCCCACTGTTTAACTCTGTGCTTTTGTTTACCCCACGTGTAACTCTGTGCTTTTGTTTATCCCACGTGTAACTCTGTGCTTTTGTTTACCCCACGTGTAACTCTGTGCTTTTGTTTATCCCACGTTTAACTCTGTGCTTTTGTTTACCCCATGTTTAACTCTGTGCTTTTGTTTACCCCACGTGTATCTCTGTGTTGTTGTTTACCCCACGTGTATCTCTGTGTTGTTGTTTACCCCACGTGTAACTCTGTGCTTTTGTTTACCCCACGTGTAACTCTCTGCTTTTGTTTACCCCACGTGTAACTCTGTGTTGTTGTTTACCCCACTGTAACTCTGTGCTTTTGTTTACCCCACGTTTAACTCAGCTTTTGTTTACCCCATGTTTAACTCTGTGCTTTTGTTTACCCCATGTTTAACTCTGTGTTTTTGTTTACCCCATGTTTAACTCTGTGCTTTTGTTTACCCACACGTGTAACTCTGTGTTGTTGTTTACCCCACGTGTAACTCTGTGCTTTTGTTTACCCCACGTTTAACTCTGTGCTTTTGTTTACCCCATGTTTAACTCTGTGCTTTTGTTTACCCCACGTTAACTCTGTGCTTTTGTTTACCCCATGTTTAACTCTGTGTTGTTGTTTACCCCACGTGTAACTCTGTGCTTTTGTTTACCCCACGTGTAACTCTGTGCTTTTGTTTACCCCACGTTTAACTCTGTGCTTTTGTTTACCCCACGTTTAACTCTGTGCTTTTGTTTACCCCACGTGTAACTCTGTGCTTTTGTTTACCCACGTGTAACTCTGTGCTTTTGTTTACCCCACGTGTAACTCTGTGCTTTTGTTTACCCCACGTTTAACTCTGTGCTTTTGTTTACCCCACGTTTAACTCTGTGCTTTTGTTTACCCCACGTTTAACTCTGTGCTTTTGTTTACCCCACGTGTAACTCTGTGCTTTTGTTTACCCCACGTTTAACTCTGTGCTTTTGTTTACCCCACGTGTAACTCTGTGCTTTTGTTTACCCCACGTTTAACTCTGTGCTTTTGTTTACCCCACGTTTAACTCTGTGCTTTTGTTTACCCCACGTGTAACTCTGTGCTTTTGTTTACCCCACGTTTAACTCTGTGCTTTTGTTTACCCCACGTTTAACTCTGTGCTTTTGTTTACCCCACGTTTAACTCTGTGCTTTTGTTTACCCCACGTGTAACTCTGTGCTTTTGTTTACCCCACGTGTAACTCTGTGCTTTTGTTTACCCCACGTTTAACTCTGTGCTTTTGTTTACCCCACGTGTAACTCTGTGCTTTTGTTTACCCCACGTTTAACTCTGTGCTTTTGTTTACCCCACGTTTAACTCTGTGCTTTTGTTTACCCCACGTGTAACTCTGTGCTTTTGTTTATCCCACGTGTAACTCTGTGCTTTTGTTTACCCCACGTTTAACTCTGTGCTTTTGTTTACCCCACGTGTAACTCTGTGCTTTTGTTTATCCCACGTGTAACTCTGTGCTTTTGTTTACCCCACGTTTAACTCTGTGCTTTTGTTTACCCCACGTTTAACTCTGTGCTTTTGTTTATCCCACGTGTAACTCTGTGCTTTTGTTTACCCCACGTGTAACTCTGTGCTTTTGTTTACCCCACGTGTAACTCTGTGTTGTTGTTTACCCCACGTGTAACTCTGCTTTTGTTTACCCCACGTGTAACTCTGTGTTGTTGTTTATCCCACGTGTAACTCTGTGTTGTTGTTTATCCCACGTGTAACTCTGTGTTGTTGTTTATCCCACGTGTAACTCTGTGTTTTTGTTTATCCCACGTGTAACTCTGCTTTTGTTTATCCCACGTGTAACTCTGTGCTTTTGTTTACCCCACGTGTAACTCTGCTTTTGTTTATCCCACGTGTAACTCTGTGCTTTTGTTTACCCCACGTGTAACTCTGCTTTTGTTTATCCCACGTGTAACTCTGTGCTTTTGTTTATCCCACGTGTAACTCTGTGCTTTTGTTTATCCCACGTGTAACTCTGTGCTTTTGTTTATCCCACGTGTAACTCTGCTTTTGTTTATCCCACGTGTAACTCTGTGCTTTTGTTTACCCCACGTGTAACTCTGCTTTTGTTTATCCCACGTGTAACTCTGTGCTTTTGTTTATCCCACGTTTAACTCTGCTTTTGTTTATCCCACGTGTAACTCTGTGCTTTTGTTTATCCCACGTGTAACTCTGTGCTTTTGTTTCCCTCACGTTTAACTCTGTGTTTTGTTTATCCCACGTGTAACTCTGCTTTTGTTTACCCCACGTTTAACTCTGTGCTTTTGTTTATCCCACGTGTAACTCTGTGCTTTTGTTTATCCCACGTGTAACTCTGCTTTTGTTTACCCCACGTGTAACTCTGTGCTTTTGTTTATCCCACGTGTAACTCTGTGCTTTTGTTTATCCCACGTGTAACTCTGTGTTGTTGTTTACCCCATGTTTAACTCTGTGTTGTTGTTTATCCCACGTGTAACTCTGTGTTGTTGTTTACCCCATGTTTAACTCTGTGTTGTTGTTTACCCACGTGTAACTCTGTGTTTTGTTTACCCCACGTGTAACTCTGTGTTGTTGTTTACCCCATGTTTAACTCTGTGTTTTGTTTATCCCACGTGTAACTCTGTGTTTTGTTTACCCCATGTTTAACTCTGTGTTGTTGTTTACCCCACGTGTAACTCTGTGTTGTTGTTTACCCCATGTTTAACTCTGTGCTTTTGTTTATCCCACGTTTAACTCTGTGCTTTTGTTTCCCTCACGTTTAACTCTGTGTTGTTGTTTACCCACGTGTAACTCTGTGCTTTTGTTTACCCCACGTGTAACTCTGTGCTTTTGTTTACCCCATGTTTAACTCTGTGCTTTTGTTTACCCCACGTGTAACTCTGTGCTTTTGTTTATCCCACATTTAACTCTGTGCTTTTGTTTACCCCATGTTTAACTCTGTGCTTTTGTTTACCCCACGTTTAACTCTGTGCTTTTGTTTATCCCACATTTAACTCTGTGCTTTTGTTTACCCCATGTTTAACTCTGTGCTTTTGTTTATCCCACGTTTAACTCTGTGCTTTTGTTTACCCCACGTGTAACTCTGTGCTTTTGTTTACCCCACGTTTAACTCTGTGCTTTTGTTTATCCCACGTGTAACTCTGTGCTTTTGTTTACCCCACGTGTAACTCTGTGCTTTTGTTTACCCCACGTGTAACTCTGTGCTTTTGTTTACCCCACGTTTAACTCTGTGCTTTTGTTTACCCCACGTGTAACTCTGTGCTTTTGTTTATCCCACGTTTAACTCTGTGCTTTTGTTTACCCCACGTGTAACTCTGTGCTTTTGTTTATCCCACGTTTAACTCTGTGCTTTTGTTTACCCCACGTGTAACTCTGTGCTTTTGTTTATCCCACGTGTAACTCTGTGCTTTTGTTTACCCCACGTTTAACTCTGTTGTTGTTTACCCCATGTTTAACTCTGTTGTTGTTTACCCCACGTGTAACTCTGTGCTTTTGTTTATCCCACGTGTAACTCTGTGCTTTTGTTTACCCCATGTTTAACTCTGTGTTGTTGTTTATCCCACGTGTAACTCTGTGCTTTTGTTTACCCCACGTGTAACTCTGTGCTTTTGTTTACCCCACGTGTAACTCTGTGCTTTTGTTTACCCCACGTTTAACTCTGTGCTTTTGTTTACCCCACGTTTAACTCTGTGCTTTTGTTTACCCCACGTGTAACTCTGTGCTTTTGTTTACCCCACGTTTAACTCTGTGCTTTTGTTTACCCCACGTTTAACTCTGTGCTTTTGTTTACCCCACGTGTAACTCTGTGCTTTTGTTTACCCCACGTGTAACTCTGTGCTTTTGTTTATCCCACGTGTAACTCTGTGCTTTTGTTTACCCCACGTTTAACTCTGTGCTTTTGTTTACCCCACGTGTAACTCTGTGCTTTTGTTTACCCCACGTTTAACTCTGTGCTTTTGTTTACCCCACGTTTAACTCTGTGCTTTTGTTTACCCCACGTTTAACTCTGTGCTTTTGTTTATCCCACGTGTAACTCTGTGCTTTTGTTTACCCCACGTGTAACTCTGTGCTTTTGTTTACCCCACGTTTAACTCTGTGCTTTTGTTTACCCCACGTTTAACTCTGTGCTTTTGTTTATCCCACGTGTAACTCTGTGCTTTTGTTTACCCCACGTTTAACTCTGTGCTTTTGTTTACCCCACGTTTAACTCTGTGCTTTTGTTTATCCCACGTGTAACTCTGTGCTTTTGTTTACCCCACGTTTAACTCTGTGCTTTTGTTTATCCCACGTGTAACTCTGTGCTTTTGTTTATCCCACGTGTAACTCTGTGCTTTTGTTTACCCCACGTGTAACTCTGTGCTTTTGTTTACCCCACGTGTAACTCTGTGCTTTTGTTTATCCCACGTGTAACTCTGTGCTTTTGTTTATCCCACGTGTAACTCTGTGCTTTTGTTTACCCCACGTGTAACTCTGTGCTTTTGTTTACCCCACGTGTAACTCTGTGCTTTTGTTTACCCCACGTGTAACTCTGTGCTTTTGTTTATCCCACGTGTAACTCTGTGCTTTTGTTTATCCCACGTGTAACTCTGTGCTTTTGTTTACCCCACGTTTAACTCTGTTTTGTTTACCCCACGTGTAACTCTGTGCTTTTGTTTACCCACGTGTAACTCTGTGCTTTTGTTTACCCCACGTTTAACTCTGTTGTTGTTTATCCCACGTGTAACTCTGTGCTTTTGTTTACCCCACGTGTAACTCTGTGCTTTTGTTTATCCCACGTGTAACTCTGTGCTTTTGTTTATCCCACGTGTAACTCTGTGCTTTTGTTTACCCCACGTTAACTCTGTTGTTGTTTACCCACGTGTAACTCTGTGCTTTTGTTTACCCCACGTTTAACTCTGTTGTTGTTTACCCCACGTGTAACTCTGTGCTTTTGTTTATCCCATGTTTAACTCTGTGCTTTTGTTTACCCCACGTTTAACTCTGTTGTTGTTTACCCCACGTGTAACTCTGTGCTTTTGTTTATCCCATGTTTAACTCTGTGCTTTTGTTTATCCCACGTGTAACTCTGCTTTTGTTTACCCCACGTGTAACTCTGTGCTTTTGTTTACCCCATGTTTAACTCTGTTTTTGTTTACCCCACGTGTAACTCTGTGCTTTTGTTTATCCCACGTGTAACTCTGTGCTTTTGTTTACCCCATGTTTAACTCTGTTGTTGTTTACCCCACGTGTAACTCTGTGCTTTTGTTTACCCCACGTGTAACTCTGTGCTTTTGTTTACCCCATGTTTAACTCTGTTGTTGTTTACCCCACGTGTAACTCTGTGTTGTTGTTTACCCCACGTGTAACTCTGTGCTTTTGTTTATCCCATGTTTAACTCTGCTTTTGTTTACCCCACGTTTAACTCTGTTGTTGTTTATCCCACGTGTAACTCTGTGTTTTGTTTACCCCACGTGTAACTCTGTGCTTTTGTTTATCCCATGTTTAACTCTGTTGTTGTTTACCCACGTGTAACTCTGTGTTTTGTTTACCCCACGTGTAACTCTGTGCTTTTGTTTACCCCACGTGTAACTCTGCTTTTGTTTATCCCACGTGTAACTCTGTGCTTTTGTTTACCCCACGTTTAACTCTGTGCTTTTGTTTACCCCACGTGTAACTCTGCTTTTGTTTACCCCACGTGTAACTCTGTGCTTTTGTTTACCCCACGTGTAACTCTGTTTTTGTTTACCCCACGTGTAACTCTGTGCTTTTGTTTACCCCACGTGTAACTCTGTGCTTTTGTTTACCCCACGTGTAACTCTGTGTTTTTGTTTATCCCACGTGTAACTCTGTGTTGTTGTTTATCCCACGTGTAACTCTGTGTTGTTGTTTATCCCACGTGTAACTCTGTGTTGTTGTTTATCCCACGTGTAACTCTGTGCTTTTGTTTACCCCACGTGTAACTCTGTGTTGTTGTTTATCCCACGTGTAACTCTGTGCTTTTGTTTACCCCATGTTTAACTCTGTGCTTTTGTTTACCCCACGTGTAACTGTGCTTTTGTTTACCCCACGTTTAACTCTGTTGTTTTGTTTATCCCACGTGTAACTCTGTGCTTTTGTTTATCCCATGTTTAACTCTGTGCTGTTGTTTATCCCACGTGTAACTCTGTGTTTTGTTTACCCCACGTGTAACTCTGTGCTTTTGTTTATCCCACGTGTAACTCTGTGCTTTTGTTTATCCCACGTGTAACTCTGTGTTTTGTTTACCCCACGTTAACTCTGTGCTTTTGTTTATCCCACGTGTAACTCTGCTTTTGTTTACCCCACGTTTAACTCTGTGCTTTTGTTTACCCCACGTGTAACTCTGCTTTTGTTTACCCCACGTTTAACTCTGTGCTTTTGTTTATCCCACGTGTAACTCTGTGCTTTTGTTTATCCCACGTGTAATATAATATATTAATATATATAATAATATAACTCTGTGCTTTTGTTTACCCCACGTGTAACTCTGTGTTGTTGTTTATCCCACGTGTAACTCTATGTTGTTGTTTATCCCACGTGTAACTCTGTGTTGTTGTTTATCCCACGTGTAACTCTGTGTTTTTGACGCACTACTTTGCTTTATCTTGTCCAGGTTGTAAATGAGAATGTGTTCTCAACTGGCCTACCTGGTGGAAAATAATAATAATACTATTGAACCTCTTAAATGACACCTACAGCCTAGCTGATCTGGGCAGAGAAATGCTTCACACTACAGACAGAATGTTACTTAAAAATATATAATATATAATATAATAATATATATAATAATATAATATAATAATATATATAATAATATAACAATACATATAATAATATAATATATATATAATAATATAATATATATATAATAATATAATATATATAATATAATAATATATATATATATATATAATATATATAATAATATAATATATATATATATATAATATAATATATATTATAATATATATATAATAATATAATATAATAATATATATAATAATATAATATATATAATATAATAATATATATAATAATATAATACAGTTCAATATTTTTCAGGAACATTCTATCTGTGTGCCCCCCTTCCCCCCCAACCCCTCTTTTACACTGCTGCTACTCTCTGTTTATCTTATATGCATAGTCACTTTAACGATACCTACATGTACATACTACCTCAATCAGCCTGACTAACCGGTGTCTGTATATCTGTTTTTCAAATGTCTTCTTACTGTTGTTTTATTTCTTTACTTACCTACACACACACACACACACACACATACCTTTTTTTTGGCACCATTGGTTACAGCCTGTCAGTCAGCATTTCACTGTAAGGTTTACACCTGTTGTATTCGGAGCACGTGACAAATACACTTTGATTTGATCTACCATGGCTTTTTAAATGTTTGATTCCAAACCTCTCCTCGAGGACTGCCAGACATTCAATGTATTATATTATATTATTATAGATCTGCTTCGACTTGTCAACCGTAGGCGGCGCGCTTCCAATAGACTAAGCTTTCCCTAAAGTGAATTTCAATTACACTTGTCAAAATTATAGAATTACTCCCGTCTATATAAATATAATAATTTAAAACCATTACAGCAGATGTTTAAGCCACAGAGGGTCATTATTCTACAATGTAGAATTTTTTTTTTTTTTTTAAACGTAGTGTTTTGTCAAGTTTGGACACACCTACTCTTTCCAGGGGTTTTCTTTTATTTATTTTACGTTGTAGAAAATGCCAAAGCGATCATCAAGGCAAAGGGGTGGAAGAATCTCCATATTTTGATATTTTTCTTTTTTTTACACTTTTTTGGTTAATACATGATTCCATATGTGTTATTTCATAATTTTGATGTCTTCACTATTATTCTACAATGTAGAAAATAGTACAAATAAAGATAAATACCAAATAAAAACCATTGAATGAGTAGGTGTGTCCAAACCTTTGACTGGTACTGTGTATGTGTGTGTCAGAATTACTTTCCCAGTGTTCCTCAAATTTTTTTTATTTTTTTTTTTACCTTTATTTAACCAGAATATATTCTTATTTTCAATGACGGCCTAGGAACAGTGGGTTAACTGGCCTAGGAACAGTGGGTTAACTGCCTGTTCAGGGGCAGAACAACAGATTTTGTACCTTGTCAGCTCGGGGATTTGAACTCGCAACCTTCCAGTTACTAGTCCAACGCTCTAACCACTAGGCTACGCTGCCGCCCCACAAATGTAGTGTATGAAATAACAAGTCTCTAATCTAATGTAAAAAATAGAATAAAAAACACAATTTCAAACGTTTCTACATCAGACTGAATCTAAAGTCAAGAGCAGAGTAACATCGGTGCTTTGTAATGATGTTTTTGTGTATTCGCTGGAGTGATTTTATGGAATTTCTTTTATTTTATTGTCCTTTTCTCCCCAATTTCGTGGTATCCAATCGTTAGTAAATTTGGCACTTGATGGGCCTCTCGTCATAGTGGATACGGAGGTGTTTCTTCAGACTGCTGCTCTCATAAGGGGATTGGAAATGATGCAGCAAATTACATTGATTGTTGCTTCAATCTAGAATGTGAAAGCTGATCTGAATTTAGGCTGTTCTGAGGGCAAAATGGGAGGTGCAATTCTGTGGGGGGTCCCCGAGGAGAGGTTTGAAAAGGCTGCGTTAGCAGTGGTGGCTCTTACGTAGTCAGGATTCCATGCTGCGTAGGTGGGATGTGTCTGGGCCTGGACGGCAACGTACGCCACCAACACCATGAACAGCATCAGGGGGCTGATGACCAACCAGCAAACCTTCCAGAAGATGTTGGGTCTATGTCCTGTCATGAACTCCAAGTCATCACTGAACCTACGGAGACAGGAAGAGGCTTTAAATCAAATACAATTATATTTGTCACATGCACCCAATACAATGGGTTAGAGAGACCTTAGAGTGAAATGCTTACTTACTTACAATCCTATTAACTAACAATATTAAGAAAAATAAGTGTTAAGTTAAAAATATAAATAAAGAACAGCAGGAAAATAACAAGGAAGGCGGAGAACCGGTACAGAGTCAATGTGCTGGGGGCACCGGTTAGTTGAGGTCATATGTAAATGTAGTTTGAATTAAAGTGACTATGCATAGATAATAAACAGAGTAGCAGCAGTGTAAAATAGGGGGTGGGGGGTAACGATGTAAATACTCTGGGTAGCCATTTGATTAGCTGTTCAGGAGTCTTATGGCTTGGTGGTAGAAGCTGTTAAGCCTTTTAGACCTAGACATGGGGATCCGGTACCGTGCGGTAGCAGAGAGATCAGTCTATGATTAGGTTGGTTGGAGTCTTTGACAATTTTTAGGGCCTTCCTCTGACACCGCCTGGTATAGAAGTCCTGGATGGCAGGAAGCTTGGCCAAAATGATGGACTGGGCCATACATACCACCCTCTATAGGGCCTTCCTCTGACACCGCCTGGTATAGAGGTCCAGGATGGCAGGAAGCTTGGCCCCGGTGATGTACTGGGCCGTACATACCACCCTCTATAGGGCCTTCCTCTGACACCGCCTGGTATAGAGGTCCTGGATGGCAGGAAGCTTGACCACAGTGATGTACTGGGCCGTACATACCACCCTCTATAGGGCCTTCCTCTGACACCACCTGGTATAGAGGTCCTGGATGGTCGGAAGCTTGACCCCAGTGATGTACTGGGCTGTTTGCACTACCCACTGTAGTGCCTGGCGGTCAGGGGTCGAGCTGTTGCCATACCAGGCAGTGATGCAACCAGTGAGGATGCTCTCGATGGTGCAGCTGTAGAACTTTTTGAGGACCCATGCCAGATCTGAGCCCCCCTTCAAGCCACTACAACCCCGTCTGCCCCCTCAAGCCACTACAACCCCATCTGAGCCTCCCCCCAAGCCACAACAACCCCGTCTGAGCCCCCCCAACAACCCCATCCACTACAACCCCATCTGAGCCTCCCCCCAAGCCACAACAACCCCGTCTGAGCCTCCCCCAAGCCACTACAACCTTGTCTGAGCCTCCCCCAAGCCACTACAACCCCGTCTGAGCCTCCCCCCCAAGCCACTACAACCCCGTCTGAGCCTCCCCCCCAAGCCACTACAACCCCGTCTGAGCCTCCCCCCAACAACCCCGCCAGGCCACTAACCCCGTCTGAGCCCCCCCTTCAGGCCACTACAACCCCGTCGTAGCCACTACAACCCCGTCTGAGCCACTACAACCCCTTCAGGCCACTACAACCCCGTCTGAGCCACTACAACCCCTTCAGGCCACTACAACCCCGTCTGAGCCACTACAACCCCTTCCCCCTTCAGGCCACTACAACCCCTTCAGGCCACTACAACCCCGTCTGAGCCACTACAACCCCTTCAGGCCACTACAACCCCGTCTGAGCCACTACAACCCCTTCAGGCCACTACAACCCCGTCTGAGCCACCACCCCCTTCAGGCCACTACAACCTCTTCAGGCCACTACAACCCCGTCTGAGCCTGGGCTCAGACAGAAGAAAGGAGAAAGAGATGGAACAGGAACAGATGAAAGCAGAACTAATGCCTCAGAACTGCAGATGACTCAGGTTTAGGGTTGCAAAATTCCAGTAACTTTCCCTAAAATCCAGAAACCTCCTTTGTAAGATTCCCTGATTCAGTAAGCAAGAAATCCAGAATCCTCCAAACAGGATTTTTATTTTTTAACATCTTGGAATTTGGGTAAAGTTACTGGAATTGTGACACCCTACACAGGTTCTATAACATTTAGACAATCCAGGATTAAAACCTAATCGGTCACAAGTGTATGGTGTCGGGAATCTTAAATTTGCACGAGTTGTGGAAAACGCTAAACTTAAAGATTAGGTGAACAAGGGTTGCAACAGACCAACAACAGACATATGGGGAGACAGACATGTTCCTCTGAGAGGATCCTAGCAATCTGCCACATTCTAAAATACAAGACACTGAGGCACAGATGTCAATTCAACATTATACCACATTGGTTCAAAGTCATTCAACCAGTGTGTGTGCCCAGTGGGAAGACGCTCATTACAGTTCACACCAGGACAACTATAGTATTATGAGGCTCTTTATACCGTCCTATTCCGTAGATGTATGCCACAGCGATGATCTCAAAGAAGGCGATGATGAGGAGAGGTACAGAGCCCACGTAACTGTTAAAGATCTCCAACCAGTAGTTCCCTGAACCCAGACAGAATATCAGAGCCATCAGGAACAATAGCAGGCAGATTATTGCTGGAGGGAAAGAAAGTGGAGCGAGAAAACAAGAAGACTGCGTTAGGATCGTTCCCGAAAATAACAGTTTTTCGTCACACATTGGCAATATTGAAAGATACGAAAATCTGATCATTTCCTTTTTGTCTTTTACCTGTGAAGAGCTCATTGGGCATCCACTTGGGCACCAGTTTGAGGTCATAAAGGGGCGTGAGGACGCCCTCCAGATTACCAAACATGGAGGACAGACCCAGGCTGAACAGCATGATGAAGAAGAGCACAGCCCACACCTGGTCAAACAAACAGGAATCACATCAACAACAGCCCACACCTGGTCAAACAAACAGGAATCACATCAACAACAGCCCACACCTGGTCAAACAAACAGGATTCACATCAACAACAGCCCACACCTGGTCAAACAAACAGGATTCACATCAACAACAGCCCACACCTCTGGTCAATCAGACAGGATTCACATCAACAACAGCCCACACCCCTGGTCAATCAGACAGGAATCACATCAACAACAGCCCACACCCCTGGTCAATCAGACAGGAATCACATCAACAACAGCCCACACCTGGTCAAACAAACAGGATTCACATCAACAACAGCCCACACCTGGTCAAACAAACAGGAATCACATCAACAACAGCCCACACCTCTGGTCAATCAGACAGGAATCACATCAACAACAGCCCACACCCCTGGTCAATCAAACAGGAATCACATCAACAACAGCCCACACCCCTGGTCAATCAGACAGGAATCACATCAACAACAGCCCACACCTCTGGTCAATCAGACAGGAATCACATCAACAACAGCCCACACCCCTGGTCAATCAGACAGGAATCACATCAACAACAGCCCACACCTCTGGTCAATCAGACAGGAATCACATCAACAACAGCCCACACCTCTGGTCAATCAGACAGGAATCACATCAACAACAGCCCACACCTCTGGTCAATCAGACAGGAATCACATCAACAACAGCCCACACCTCTGGTCAATCAGACAGGAATCACATCAACAACAGCCCACACCCCTGGTCAAACAAACAGGAATCACATCAACAACAGTCCACACCTGGTCAATCAGACAGGATTCACAACAACACAGTCCACACCTGGTCAATCAGACAGGATTCACAACAACATAGTCCACACCTGGTCAATCAGACAGGATTCACAACAACATAGCCCACACCAGAAGGATATCCTGAGGCAGGTTTGAGGATTTTGCAGGTAACTTTGGTCAACTCTGAGGTCAACTCAGAATAACCGATCATACAAAGTGGCTCACCTTTAAGCCAGGTAAATGTCTATGGCAATGAACTAACTTACTCTGGGTCAGACTAAATCACGGCTAACTCTACTGACCCTGAATGAAACACTCCGTGAGTTGAGGACCAATGAAATCAGATTCTCTCCCTCTTGAAAGTATTGCGTCATCCCCTTCATTTGAGGATAACAACTGAATTAAATATTTTATTAATCAAATGTTTTTTATGTTAAACGTAAAAAAATATAGCACAAACATTTAGTAATGACAATGTATTTTAAACTTCAAATGCAGCTACCACCCAAGCCTCCCAGCTTCTCCTTTACCCACATCCAGATAGCAGATGTTCTGAAAGAGCTGCAAAACCTGGACCCGTACAAATCGGCTGGGCTTGACAATCTGGACCCTCTATTTCTGAAACTATCCGGTCAATCCCTATTACCAGCCTGTTCAACCTCTCTTTCGTATCGTCTGAGATCACCAAGGATTGGAAAGCTGCAGTCATCCCCTCTTCAAAGGGGGAGACACCCTGGACCCAAACTGTTACAGACCTATATCCATTCTGCCCTGCCTATCTAAGGTCTTCGAAACCCAAGTCAACAAACAGATCACTGACTATCTCAATCCCACCGTACCTTCTCCGGTCAATCTGGTTTCCGAGACAGGGTGCACCTCAGCCACGCTCAAGGTACTAAACGATATCATAACCGCCATCGATAAAAGACAGTACTGTGCAGCCGTCATCGACAGGAAATCACCATATTCTTATCTGCAAACACAGTAGCCTCGGTTTTTCTAATTACTGCCTGCTGGTTCAAACTACTTTGCAGACAGAGTTCAGTCAAATCGGAGGGCATGTTGTCCGGTCCTCTGGCAGTCTCTATGGGGGTGCACAGGGTTCAATTCTCAACAGCCGAATCTTTTCTCTGTATATATCATTGATGTTGCTCTTGCTGCGGACGATTCCCATCGACCTCTACGCAGACGACACCATTCTGTATACTTCTGGCCCTTCCTTGGAACTGTGCTATCAACCTCAAACGACAATGCCCACACCCTTCCGTGGCATCCAACTGCTCTTAAACGCTAGTAAAACCAAATGCATGCTTTTCAACAACCCGCAGCCCATCACCACCTGTATGGTTCAATCAGAATATGTGGGTATCTATAAGTACCTAGGTGTCTGGCTAGACTGTAAACCGTCCTTCCAGACTCATATCAAACATCTCCAATCTAAAATCAAATCTAGAGTTGGCTTTCTATTTCGCAACAAAGCCTCCTTTACTCTCGCCTCCAAACTTACCCTGGTAAAACTGACTATCCTAGGATCCTCGACTTCGGCGATGTCATCTACAAAATAGCTTCCAATATTCTACTCAGCAAACTGAATGCAGTTTATCACTGTGGCCTCCGTTTTGTTACTAAAGCACCTTATACCACCCACCACTGCGACCTGTATGCTCTAGTCAGCTGGCCCTCGCTATATTCACATCAACAGACCCAGCCCACACACAGCCCCTGGTAAATCTGACAGGAATCACATCAACAACACAGCCCTGGTAAAATCAGACAGGAATCATATCAACAACACAGCCCCTGGTAAAATCAGACAGGAATCACATCAACAACACAGCCCCTGGTAAAATCAGACAGGAATCACATCAACAACACAGCCCCTGGTAAATCAGACAGGAATCACATCAACAACACAGCCCCTGGTAAAATCAGACAGGAATCACATCAACAACACAGCCCCTGGTAAAATCAGACAGGAATCACATCAACAACACAGCCCCTGGTAAAATCAGACAGGAATCACATCAACAACACAGCCCCTGGTAAAATCAGACAGGAATCACATCAACAACACAGCCCCACATCAACAACACATCCCCTGGTAAAATCAGACAGGAATCACATCAAGAACAAAAAGTTTAAAAAAGAAAGTTACACACTTTATTTTTTTTAAATACATATTTTAAATATATATATAAATTAGATATATAAAAAATAATAATAAAACAAAGAGTCAGGCCATACCTGAGAGCCAGGCATCGATATCACCACTTCTGTGAACACGATGAAAGCTAACCCAGTACCAGACGCACTCTGTAGGGAGGATGGAGAGAGATGGAAACAAGACGACCAATTGGCTTATTTTATGCAGCGATGGTAGGTTGAATAACAAGAAAACTTGACTCAACCCACATTTGTCCTGAGGTCGTTTTTTTTTGTTGTTGCCCTGAGGTAGTTAAACTCCTGAGTACAGTACCTGATCCAAGAAGGTTTGCAGGTCGCATGTCTTCAGGTTGAGATCGGATACTCTAGATGGATGTGTCCCATTTAAAGAGTCAAACCACTGCTCGTAGTTTTCAACCGTTATGTTCATGTCGCCAATATCAAACTCATTGGTCAGTGCTAAGATGTTACTGTAAGTTACAAGAGAAACATATCGGTCATTTGCTTTGGTTGAGTTTGCATCTGTTTTTCCAGAGGATATCAAACACACAAGGTAGAATATAAAGGTTTAACAACTTGACTGCAAACTATTTTCATGATTTAGCAAATGTTGCCAAATAAATGTCCATTTTATCACACCTACCCATTCAGACAGGTGACATAGTTGGTGTGGGCCTTGAATCCCAGGATGGCAAAGATGGGGATGGAGGCATAGATAGATGTAGCACTGTTTATAACCCCCACTAAAACAGCATCCCTTTCACAGTTATTCCTGACCAAACACACAGACAACAACAAAAAACAGAGTGAAGTGAATTCAAATTGTGAAACAGCAAGGGAGGCTTGTCAAGGGAGGTGAACGATGTGGCAAATTAAAAGCCTTGGGGGACGACTGACATGCTGGACCCATAAAGGTTGATGTTACTAATAAGGATTGACCACTGAACTCACTTCTGGCTGTTGTAACTGGAGAATGAGATGAGTCCACCAAAGGCCACTGACAGAGAGAAGAAGATCTGAGTGGCAGCATCCAGCCATACCTGGGGGTTCTTCAGGATCTCCCACTGATGAGACACACAGACAGACAATATTACAAATGAGGTGGATTGTCAAGACAAGTCACTTTTCCTCTGTCTCTCCATCGCTCTCTCTGAAACACAGACAGACAGACAGACAGACAGACAGACAGACAGACAGACAGACAGACAGACAGGCAGACAGACAGACAGACAGGCAGACAGGCAGACAGACAGAGGTCTTACGTCAGGTGTGAACAGGTAGATCAGACCTTCAGATGCTCCAGGAAGGGTCAGGGATCTCACCAGAAAGATGGTTAGAACCAGGTAGGGGAACGTTGCTGTGACATACACAGCCTGTAGTACGACAAGAAATGAAAGAGCATGTTGTTTTGAACTGCAACAAAAAACTTCAACAAATATCATAATTCCAAAGTTGGCTAATGTAATTATAATTACTAATGTAATTATAATGTTTTAAAAGCCAGTCTGCCATAGCAGAAAACAAAGGCCATTCTTTATGAATTGTCATTCATAACCATTTAATAATATTGACATTTTTTGTCCTCTAAAATACATATCACATAGCACTTCTCTCCCCGGTCCTAGCTTTACCCCCCTCCCAGAGGTAAAATGCAGCAGACTGTCTGCATCTCACCTTGCCGATGGTGTCGATCCCCCTGATAAAACAGATGTAAACGATAGACCAGGCGGTAGCTAAGCTGACCACCATCCACCACTGTAGAGAGCCACTGGTCTCCATGTTAGGAGTGATGTTCAGGGTCTGACGGTACCAGAAGTAGTTGACCGGCGTGCTTTCTACACACTCCTCCACGTACCCTGGTTCAAATTATAATTGAAAGGAATGGAGTAAGAATATATAAATACAGTCGAAGTCGGAAGTTTACATAAACCTTTAGCCAAATACCTTTAAACTCACTGTTCAACAATTCCTGACATTTAATCCTAGTAAAAATTCCCTGTTTTAGGTCAGTTAGGATCAAAGCTTTACTTTACGGATGTGAAATGTCAGAATAATAGCAGAGAGAATGATTTATTTCAGCTTTTATTTATTTCATCACATTCCCAGTGGGTCAGAAGTTTACATACACTCAATTAGTATTTGGTAGCGTTGCCTTTAAATGGTTTATCTTGGGTCAAACATTTCGGGTCGCCTTCCACAAGCTTCCCACAAAAAGTTGGGTGAATTTTTGGCTCATTCGTCTTGACAGAGCTGGTGTAACTGAGTCAGGTTTGTAGGCCTCTTTGCTCACACTTTTTGAGTTCTGCCCACAAGTTCTCTCTAGGATTGAGGTCAGGGCTTTGTGATGGCCACTCCAATACCTTGACTTTGTTGTCCTTCAGCCATTTTGCCACAACTTTGGAAGTATGCTAAGGGTCATTGTCCATTTGGAAGACCCATTTGCGACCAAAATGTAACTTGTCTTGAGATGTTGCTTCAATATATCCATATAATTTTCATTCATCAAGCCATCTATTTTTTTTAAACGCACCAGTCCCTTCTGCAGCAAAGCACCCCCCACCCCACAATATGATGCTGCCACCCCCATGCTTCACGGTTGGGATGGAGTTCTTCAGGTTGCAAGCCTCCCCCTTTTCCCTCCAAACATAACGATGGTCATTATGGCCAAACAGTTCTATTTTTGTTTCATCAGACCAGAGGACATTTCTCCAAAAAGTACCATCTTTGTCCCCGTGTGCAGTTGTAAACCGTAGTCTGGCTTTTTATGGCGGTTTTGGAGGAGTATCTTCTTCCTTGCTGAGCGGCCTTTCAGGTTATGTCGATATAGGACTCGTTTTACTGTGGATATTGATACTTTTGTACCTGTTTCCTCAAGCATCTTCACAAGGTCCTTTGCTGTTGTTCTGGGATTAATTTGCACTTTTCGCACCAAAGTACGCTCATCTCCAAGAGACAGAACATGTCTTCTTCCTGAGCGGTATGACGGCTGCTTGGTCCCATGGTGTTTATACTTGAGTACTATTGTTTGTACAGATGAACGTGGTACCTTCAGGTGTTTGGAAATTGCTCCCAAGTATGAACCAGACTTTTTTTCTGGGGTCTAGGCTGATTTCTTTAGATTTTCCCATGATGTCAAACAAAGAGGCACTGAGTTTGAAGGTAGGCCTTGAAATACATCCACAGCTACACCTCCAAAGGACTCAAATGATGTCAATCAGCCTATCAGAAGCTTCTAAAGCCATGACATAATTTTCTGGAATTTTCCAAGCTGTTTAAAGGCACAGTCCACTTAATGTATGTAAACTTCTGACCCACTGGAATTGTGATCTGTAAACGAGTGTTAAAACAATTGCTTGTGTAATGCACAAAGTAGAGGTCCTAACCGACTTGCCAAAACTAAAGTTTGTTAACAAGAAATATGTGGAGTGGTTGAAAAACGAGTTTTCATGACTCCAACCTATGTTTGTGTAAACTTCCGACTTCAACTGTAGCGCTTTTCTACCAATTGATGTTCTCAAAGCGCTTCATACCTGTGTTGTTGTGGTTGAGGGGACATTGGCTCCAGGGCAGGGGTTCCTGGAAGGAGTTGAAGAGGTACCAGAGGACCCAGGCCACGATAGTGTTGTAGAACAGACTCACACAGAAGGACACCGCCATTGAGGCTACACCTGATGGACATGGGATAGGAGATCAGAAACACCAAACAGCAGCTAGTAGAGGAGTTTCCTGTCTGGGTGTTAGTTTTGGCCACCCACCTACTCCCGAGAAGAAAAAAAAACTGCACTTTTAATTTATTGACTCCAATGAAATAATTGATTTAACCAACGTTTCAACAGCTAAGCTGTCTTCATCAGGGTCTCATCACCTACCTACTCCTCCCAGGTAGGGGGATATGGAGTTCCAGACTCCGATGCTGCCCATGCGGAGCCTCTGTCCTATAGCCAGCTCCAAGTAGAGCAGAGGCAGACCCTGAAACACCAGGGCGATCAGGTAGGGGATCAGAAACGCACCTGGGGAGAGGAGAAATGGGACACGGGACAAACAAAGGTTAATGTGGAATCAACGATGTTGTTCCTAGGCTTTTTAAGTGTCGATATCGTAAACTACAGTACTTTTGACCCATATTCCCTTGTCAACACGGTATCTACTTTCATCAGTATTTCAGTAAACAAGGTATCTATTGGTATCAGTATTTCAGTCAACAAGGTATCTATTGGTATCAGTATTTCAGTCAACAAGGTATCTATTGGTATCAGTATTTCAGTCAACAAGGTAATCTATTGGTATCAGTATTTCAGTCAACAAGGTATCTATTGGTATCAGTATTTCAGTCAACAAGGTATCTATTGGTATCAGTATTTCAGTCAACAAGGTATCTATTGGTATCAGTATTTCAGTCAACAAGGTATCTATTGGTATCAGTATTTCAGTCAACAAGGTAATCTATTGGTATCAGTATTTCAGTCAACAAGGTATCTATTGTTATCAGTATTTCAGTCAACAAGGTAATCTATTGGTATCAGTATTTCAGTCAACAAGGTATCTATTGGTATCAGTATTTCAGTCAACAAGGTATCTATTGGTATCAGTATTTCAGTCAACAAGGTATCCATTGGTATCAGTATTTCAGTCAACGATGTTGTTCCTAGGCTTTTTAAGTGTCCATATCGTAAACTACAGTACTTTTCACCATTTCCCATAGGGAATATGGTGCCGTTTGGAAAGGAGCCTTTGATCTTGTGATCATGGTAACACTTTCCTAAATATATGCTTGGTTTGTAAATGTTCACCTAACTGTCATCGACATTTCAACTAACTAGCCATGCCTAATCCTAATCCCTAATCCTAACCCTAAACTTAACCCCATTTTTGGAATTCATGGGAATTCAGGGAGAGTTTCCAAGTGCCTGCTACGACAACTCCGGCCCGTAACAAGGTCACCGGCCGCCCCGAGTTTAAATAGAGCTTTAGTAGCATTCCTGGGATTGGACTTTGACTATTTGAGACCTAATTAAGAGCACCAGTGTCACCAGGGAAATGTTTGATTCTGGAGCCCTGATTTACAGACCGGACCCAGATCCAATACAATTTAAGATGTGCAGTTCAATTGGTCACAGGTAGAAGTACTGTTGGGCAGTGGTTCCCATCCTTTTTTGGGGATAAAAAAATGATGGTGGACACCTATTATTTATTTAGTGGTAATGACCTACATCTCATCTGATCCGTGCTGCAAATAAAGTTTGTTTTTTTGTGACAAACATTCTGTATAGATTAAATAGGTTTTATTTGCGCTATTTTCATAGTCGTTTACTCATGATGATAATTTGTGTGTACCACTTTAAGAGTGTCCCGCGAATCCATTCTAGAAATAATTGTATTTTGCTCCACTAAAATCTGTTTTTTTTTTTCTCCCGGAGACAAGCGTTTTTCTGCATAGTAAACGTGCAACCACGGACACACCAAACCATGTTCCGTTTGTTTCTATGGCAGAAGCTGTGGTACAGTTCAGTCTAACCAGACTCAGTGGTGCTAATGGCTGTGGTTCTCACAGGCGAGATTAAACATACAAATGTAACAGCCCGAGCGCACCGACGTGGATTCTGATGTCATCGCTGCATTCGGACACAGTGCTGTACAAAGTGTCTGCAAAGTGTCATAGTTGCTACTGCAGCGTATACTTCACAGAACCAGATATACTTTAAAATAGAAACAGAACGATAACAAATAAAATAAAAATGGACATACCATAAAAGTGTATGGAGTTAAAATGTTATATAAATGACGTTAAAATCAAGGAAACACAAACAGAAAATTGTATTATATTATAATATTAATATTAAATAAAGGTAACATGTTTAATGGAGTTACATTTTTTTTTTAAATAGTTAATTTGGAGTTAGAATGTTCATGTTAAATGGAGTTTCAATTTGAATAATGGTGTTTAAACAACGAAATTGAGTTAATTAAATTGAGTTAAAACGTTAAAATTATAGAATTTCACCGAAACATAACAACCACTCAGGTCTCCAGAGGACTTCTTTAACATGAACAAAGTTGTAGGGGAAAAAGAAAAGAAAAGATGTGTAAAAGCATCTATACCCCCTCCGTAAATCTGGCAGAGGTAGGGGAAGCGCCACACGTTGCCCAGCCCCACTGCGAAGCCAATGCAGGTCAGCAGGTACTCTGCCTTGTTGTTCCACTTGGGTCTCTCCTCTCCCCCCTTGTTGTCCTCCATACCTTCCTCTGGCATCTCAACAGTAGTTTTTAGCTCAGTAGTAGATCAACCTTCTGGTTTCCAGTTTAGTCCAGTGTGTTTTAGCCCGAGGTTCTAGCACTCTGAACCAACGCTTATTCTGTAGAGGGAACACAGATATTCTGTTGTCCACTTGAATTCACTGGTTGCGCGTTTGTATCTTTACTCCAGTGTTTGATCTGTAATCCACTCTCAGGTTTGATGCTGCTTCAGTGTGGCTCTTTAATGTGGTCATCTGAATCGCTTCTCTGTCTCATTGCAGGTAGCTGTGAAGGTCCTTCAATGATATCCAGTGCTATGATCTTCTCCTTGATTTACCTCGGAGGATTGACTTATCTGTGTGTCTGATGCTTCCCTCAGATGTAAGAGCCAGTATCAGGGATGTCACACTTGTATATATTTTGGGGGAGGGAACAAAGCCAGCTAGTCACCAGGAAGAGAGTGTGAGAGTGATTTGGCATCATCATTTAATGTTCTTTATTGTT
Organism: Oncorhynchus keta; assembly: GCF_023373465.1. NCBI lineage: Eukaryota > Metazoa > Chordata > Actinopteri > Salmoniformes > Salmonidae > Oncorhynchus > Oncorhynchus keta. Next base: position 6,010,263 of record NC_068439.1, on the reverse strand, counting down.
TGCTTAGAATCAGATTGTAGAAAGCTCCTGTCTAATGGATAACCGGATGATGGTTCCACCCCCACTGGTCGATCCCTCGGAGTAACTAACCACCGTCCCAACCTCTTTAACCTCTCTACCAGTCAATAGGAGTAACTAACCACCGTCCCAACCTCTTTAACCTCTCTACCAGTCAATAGGAGTAACTAACCACCGTCCCAACCTCTTTAACCTCTCTACCAGTCAATAGGAGTAACTAACCACCGTCCCAACCTCTTTAACCTCTCTACCAGTCAATAGGAGTAACTAACCACCGTCCCAACCTCTTTAACCTCTCTACCAGTCAATAGGAGTAACTAACCACCGTCCCAACCTCTTTAACCTCTCTACCAGTCAATAGGAGTAACTAACCACCGTCCCAACCTCTTTAACCTCTCTACCAGTCAATAGGAGTAACTAACCACCGTCCCAACCTCTTTAACCTCTCTACCAGTCAATAGGAGTAACTAACCACCGTCCCAACCTCTTTAACCTCTCTACCAGTCAATAGGAGTAACTAACCACCGTCCCAACCTCTTTAACCTCTCTACCAGTCAATAGGAGTAACTAACCACCGTCCCAACCTCTTTAACCTCTCTACCAGTCAATAGGAGTAACTAACCACCGTCCCAACCTCTTTAACCTCTCTACCAGTCAATAGGAGTAACTAACCACCGTCCCAACCTCTTTAACCTCTCTACCAGTCAATAGGAGTAACTAACCACCGTCCCAACAATAGGAGTAACTCCACCGTTTAACCTCTTTAACTACCAGTCAATAGGAGTAACTAACCACCGTCCCAACCTCTTTAACCTCTCTACCAGTCAATAGGAGTAACTAACCACCGTCCCAACCTCTTTAACCTCTCTACCAGTCAATAGGAGTAACTAACCACCGTCCCAACCTCTTTAACCTCTCTACCAGTCAATAGGAGTAACTAACCACCGTCCCAACCTCTTTAACCTCTCTACCAGTCAATAGGAGTAACTAACCACCGTCCCAACCTCTTTAACCTCTCTGCCAGTCAATAGGAGTAACTAACCACCGTCCCAACCTCTTTAACCTCTCTTCCAGTCAATAGGAGTAACTAACCACCGTCCCAACCTCTTTAACCTCTCTACCAGTCAATAGGAGTAACTAACCACCGTCCCAACCTCTTTAACCTCTCTACCAGTCAATAGGAGTAACTAACCACCGTCCCAACCTCTTTAACCTCTCTACCAGTCAATAGGAGTAACTAACCACCGTCCCAACCTCTTTAACCTCTCTACCAGTCAATAGGAGTAACTAACCACCGTCCCAACCTCTTTAACCTCTCTACCAGTCAATAGGAGTAACTAACCACCGTCCCAACCTCTTTAACCTCTCTACCAGTCAATAGGAGTAACTAACCACCGTCCCAACCTCTTTAACCTCTCTACCAGTCAATAGGAGTAACTAACCACCGTCCCAACCTCTTTAACCTCTCTACCAGTCAATAAAAAAAACTTAACCGTCAGAGATGGGGTCATGAGTACACAGGCTGTAAACAATTTAGAAACCTTATTATGTTTTTAAATTTTTTTTTATGGAATCTTGCATCAGTTTTAGATGGGAACAGAGACGGAACCAGGCAAAGTTCAGAGGTCGTGGAAAAACACAGAAGATTGTGAAGAGAGATAGGAGGCCGAGATTGTATCACTTCTTAGGGTTCGTCGCCCCCTTAGACCCCAATATTTATGGAAGCAATAGCTGAACATCATTCAGTTTGCAAAATGATAGTTCAAATTTAGACTTTTCTCAGATTATATTGATAATACATTGATAGTGGAGCTTTTCATTTGACAGACAATAACATCAAAATGCTTTGGATAGAAGAAATACAGAATGTATCCCAGTATTTTATACAAAGTTATTTATGTATGTTTTGCGCGTTAGTAAAAGTGATTTTCCTGTTGATGAGGTTTTACCCTACATATATACCTCTTTGAGAATGTTAATGATTTAGGAGTGAGAGTGGTAGTTTCTTAGTAAAGTAATGTTAATAATTTAGAAGTAGTTGTTCCTGAAAGAAACAAGGAAGTAATAGCTGACAATATTTTCTCATGTCTTTTCTCTGTGATAAAAGACACAAAATAACACACTATACGAAGATATAGTAATGACTCAGGCCATTGTTATTGTACGGAGAGGTTGGTCAACCCAACATTCACTGGTCCTCAGTTCTTATTTAAACAGGTTGGTCAACCCAATATTCACTGCTCCTCAGCTCTAATTTAAGGGCTTGAGGATAAATTCATTGGAGTTACCTGCACCTCAGATTGCAGCCCAAATAAATGCTTCACAGATTTCAAATAACAGACACATCTCAACATCAACTGTTCAGAGGAGACTGCGTGAATCAGGCCTTCAGGGTCGAATTGCTGCAAAGGAACCACTACTAAAGGACACCAATAATAATAAACACTAGCAATGGACATTAGACTGGTGGAAATATGTCCTGATGTGTCCAACTTTGCGATTTTTGGTTCCACCATGTCTTTGTGAGAAGCAGAGTAGGTGAACGGATGATCTCTACATGTGTGGTTCCCACCGTGAAGCATGGAGGAGGAGGTGTGATGGTGTGGGTGTGCTTTTCTGGTGACAGTTTCTGTGATTTATTTAGAATTCAAGGCACACTTAACAAGCATGGCTACCACAGCATTCTGCAGCGATACGCCATCCCATCTGGTTAGCGTTTAGTGGGACTATCATGTGTTTTTCATCAGGACAATGACCCAACACACCTCCAGGCTGTGTATGGGCTAAATGACCAAGGAGAGTGAATGAGTGCTGAATCAGATGACCTGGCCTCCACAATCACCCAACCTCAAACCAATTGAGATGGTTTGGGATGAGTTGGACTCCAGCCAACAAGTGCTCAGCATATGTGGGAACTCCTTCACAAACAACAGCATCAGACAGCTGATGACCATTCAGCAGATCCTCCGGAACAGGTGTACGTTCTTTCATGAACTCCCAGTTGTCACGGAGACAGAAACAGTTCAGAGGAGGCTTGAAAAAACAACATGTGAATGGTTTCAAGAACATGACCCGAGAACTATATCTTTAGTTGGACACTCTATGGATTGAATCCCAGCCCAGCTATCACAGGCTGTAAGTCCTGTCTAAGTTGTTGTTGCTGTACTGCAGGATTTTACCATCCTATTCATTAACATATGTAGCTTAAGAAATTATGTTCATGAAATCAATAATTTGCTAGTGACAGATGAAATTCATATTCTGACAATCTCTGAATCTCACTTAAATAATACATTTAATGATACAGTGGTAGAAATACATGAAATGCCAAAGGTGGAGATGTGATGTTTATTTTCAGAACCACATTCCTGTAAAGCTTAGACGATCAAATGATAAATACTGTTGAAGTAATATGGCTCCAGGTTCATCTGCCTCACCTAAAGCCCATTCTGATGGGAAGCTGCTATTGACAGTCAGTATCTGGATAATGTTAAATACTGTTGTAGTAATATGGCTCCAGGTTCATCTGCCTCACCTAAAGCCCATTCTGGTGGGAAGCTGCTATAGACCACCAAGTGCTAACAGTCAGTATCTGGATAATATGTGTGAAATGCTTGATTTTGTACTTTTTATTTATCTGTTATGTTTATCTGTTATGTTGATGAATGAGCCAATGTATGTAATATCAGAGAAGTATATTTTCTGGGTGATTTAAATATTGACTGGCTCTCAAGCTGCGCCCACTCAAGAACAAACTTCAAACTGTAACCAGTGCCTGCAACCTGGGTCAGGTTATTAATCGACCTACCAGGGTAGTTACGAACAATACAGGAATGAAATCATCAACATGTATTGATCATATCTTTACTAACTCTGCCAAAATTGGTTTGAAAGCAGTTTTGAATAATAATAATAATAATATATGCCATTTAGCAGACGCTTTTATCCAAAGCGACTTACAGGCAGTCATGTGTGCATACATTCTACGTATGGGTGGTCCCGGGAATCGAATCCACTACCCTGGCGTTACAAGCGCCATGCTCTACCAAATCCTTTGGATGTAGTGATCACAATATAGTAGGCATATCTCGGAAAACCACAGTGTTACCTCTGCTTCCAGCTCACATTCTCAAACACATAGCTCCCCTGAACGCAGCTCACTCTCCAGATCCCAATCACCTGAATTCTGATCACCTGGTCACACACCTGCATGTCATTATCACACACTATTTAGTTCAGTTCTTTGCACCCCATCACTGTGAGGTATTGTTTGTTTTTGACACACATCTATTCAGAGCGCTAGTTTTCTAGTGATTTTACTCCTCCTGTGTATCATAGTTTTTGCCTGCCTCACTAACTTTGCCTATTCCCTGCCTGTACTTTAGCCTGTCTACCTATTCCCTGCCTGTACTTTAGCCTGTCTACCTATTGCCTGCCTGTACTTTAGCCTGTCTACCTATTGCCTGGCTGTACTTTAGCCTGTCTACCTATTGCCTGGCTGTACTTTAGCCTGTCTACCTATTGCCTGGCTGTACTTTAGCCTGTCTACCTATTGCCTGGCTGTACTTTAGCCTGTCTACCTATTGCCTGGCTGTACTTTAGCCTGTCTACCTATTGCCTGGCTGTACTTTAGCCTGTCTACCTATTGCCTGATCTCCCGGACTATGTGCCTTTTATCTGCCTGTACTGACCCAGCTACCTGCCTCCTGTGTGTGACCTTCTGCCCGACCCAGCTACCTGCCTCCTCCTGTGTGTGACCTTCTGCCCGACCCAGCTACCTGCCTCCTCCTGTGTGTGACCTTCTGCCCGACCCAGCTACCTGCCTCCTCCTGTGTGTGACCTTCTGCCCGACCCAGCTACCTGCCTCCTCCTGTGTGTGACCTTCTGCCCGACCCAGCTACCTGCCTCCTCCTGTGTGACCTTCTGCCTGTACTGACCCAGCTACCTGCCTCCTCCTGTGTGTGACCTTCTGCCTGTACTGACCCAGCTACCTGCCTCCTCCTGTGTGACCTTCTGCCTGTACTGACCCAGCTACCTGCCTCCTCCTGTGTATGACCTGCCTGTACTGACCCAGCTACCTGCCTCCTCCTGTGTGTGACCTTCTGCCTGTACTGACCCAGCTACCTGCCTCCTGTGTGTGACCTTCTGCCTGTACTGACCCAGCTACCTGCCTCCTCCTGTGTGTGACCTTCTGCCTGTACTGACCCAGCTACCTGCCTCCTCCTGTGTGTGACCTTCTGCCTGTACTGACCCAGCTACCTGCCTCCTCCTGTGTGTGACCTTCTGCCTGTACTGACCCAGCTACCTGCCTCCTGTGTGTGTGACCTTCTGCCTGTACTGACCCAGCTACCTGCCTCCTCCTGTGTGTGACCTTCTGCCTGTACTGACCCAGCTACCTGCCTCCTCCTGTGTGTGACCTTCTGCCTGTACTGACCCAGCTACCTGCCTCCTCCTGTGTGTGACCTTCTGCCTGTACTGACCCAGCTACCTGCCTCCTCCTGTGTGTGACCTTCTGCCTGTACTGACCCAGCTACCTGCCTCCTCCTGTGTGTGACCTTCTGCCTGTACTGACCCAGCTACCTGCCTCCTCCTGTGTGTGACCTTCTGCCTGTACTGACCCAGCTACCTGCCTCCTCCTGTGTGTGACCTTCTGCCTGACCCAGCTACCTGCCTCCTCCTGTGTGTGACCTTCTGCCTGACCCAGCTACCTGCCTCCTCCTGTGTGTGACCTTCTGCCTGACCCAGCTACCTGCCTCCTCCTGTGTGTGACCTTCTGCCTGACCCAGCTACCTGCCTCCTCCTGTGTGTGACCTTCTGCCTGACCCAGCTACCTGCCTCCTCCTGTGTGTGACCTTCTGCCTGACCCAGCTACCTGCCTCCTCCTGTGTGTGACCTTCTGCCTGACCCAGCTACCTGTGTGTGACCTTCTGCCTGACCCAGCTACCTGTGTGTGACCTTCTGCCTGACCCAGCTACCTGTGTGTGACCTTCTGCCTGACCCAGCTACCTGTGTGTGACCTTCTGCCTGACCCAGCTACCTGTGTGTGACCTTCTGCCTGACCCAGCTACCTGCCTCCCCTCATGTTCATTACGCAAAGTTCGAAAACATTTGAGTTTGACCAGATACAATGCTATTTTACAAATTGACAGGCTTTCAGCGTGCTTGTAGGGAAGGACATTTATTGAGAATTGTGTGGCCATTATACATTTCCGGATAGTGGCAGGGTAGCCTAGTGGTTAGAACATTGGACTAGTAACCAGAAGGTTGCAAGTTCAAACCCCCGAGCTGACAAGGTACAAATCTGTTGTTCTACCCCTGAACAGGCAGTTAACCCACTGTTTGTAGGCCGTCATTGAAAATAAGAATTTGTTCTTAACTGACTTGCCAAGTTTAATAAATAAATAAATAGTCAGCAAAACTAGTGATCTCTATATGTACTCTGGTTCATAAGACACCATTAGAAATACCCCTGTCTGGGGGTTGAACACGACTGGTTATTCCTGTAACTGTGCTACAGTTGAAGTCGTAAGTTTACATGCACCTTAATCAAATACATTTAAACTCAGTTTTTCACAATTCCTGACACAGTCCTAATAGTAGAGAGAATGAATTATTTCAGCTTTAATTTCTTTCATCACATTCCCAGTGGGTCAGAAGTTCACATACTCTCAATTAGTATTTGGTAGCATTGCCTTTAAAATGTTTAACTTGGGTCAAATGTTTCAGGGTAGCTGGTGTAACTGAGTCAGGTTTGTAGGCCTCCTTGCTCGCACACGCTTTTTCAGTTCTGCCCACACATTTTCTATAAGATTGAGGTCAGGGCTTTGTGATGGTTACTCCAATAACTTGACTTTGTTGTCCTTCAGCCAATTTGCCACAACTTTGGAAGTATGCTTGGGGTCATTGTCCATTTGGAAGACCCATTTGCCACCAAGCTTTAACTTCCTGACTGATGTCTTGAGATGTTGCTTCAATATATCCACATTATTTTCCTGCCTCACGATGCCATCTATTTTGGGAAGTGCATCAGTCCCTCCTGTAGCAAAGCACCCCCACAATATGATGCTGCCACCCCCGTGCTTCACGGTTGGGATGGAGTTCTTCAGGTTGCAAGCCTCCCCCTTTTCCCTCCAAACATAACAATGGTCATTGTGGCCAAACAGTTCTATTTTTGTTTCATCAGACCAGAGGACATTTCTCCAAAAAGTACGGTCTTTGTGTCTCCATGTGCAGTTGTAAACCGTAGTCTGGCTTTTTTATGCTGTTTTGGAGGAGTGGCTTCTACCTTGCTGAGCGGCCTTTCAGGTTATGTCAATATAGGACTCGTTTTACTGTGGATATAGATACTTTTGTACTTGTTTCCTACAGCATCTTCACAAGGTCCTTTGCTGTTGTTCTGGGATTTATTTGCACTTTTCGCACCAAAATACGTTAATCTCTAGGAGACAGAACACGTCTCCTTCCTGAGCGGTATGATGGCTGCGTGGTCCCATGGTATTTATACTTGCGTACTATTGTTTGTACAGATGAATGTGGTACCGTCAGGGGTTTGGAAATTGCTCCCAAGGATGAACCAGACTTGTGGAGGTCTACAAATATTTTTCTGAGGTCTTGTCTAATTTCATTTGATTTTCCGTGTCAAGCAAATATGTTTGATGTAGTCCACCAGAAGTAATGTGATGTCATCTACATGTTTGAAGGTAGGCCTTGAAATACATCCACAGGTACACCTCCAATTGACTCTAATGATGTCAATTAGCCTATCAGAAGCTTCTAAAGCCATGACATAATTTTCCAGAGTTTTCCAAGCTGTTTAAAGGCACTGTCAACTTAGTATATGTAAACTTCTGACCCACTGGAATTGTGATACAGTGAATTATAAGTGAAATAATCGATCTGTTAACAATTTTTGGAAAAATGACTTGTGTCATGCACTAAGTAGATGTCCTAACCGACTTGCCAAAACTATAGTTTGTTAACAAGAAATTTGTAGAGTGGTTGAAAAATGAGTTTTATTGACTCCAACCTAAATGTATGTAAACTTCCGACTTCAACTGTACGGTTGAATGCTTTTCATTGACTACAGCTCAGCATTCAACACCATAGTACCCTCCAAGCTCATCATTAAGCTTGAGACCCTGGGTCTCGACCCTGCCTTGTGCAATTGGGTCCTGGACTTTCTGACGGGCCACCCCCAGGTAGTATTTTTACTTTTTTTTTTTTTACTTTAGTTTATTTGGTGAATATTTTCTTAACTCTTCTTGAACTGCACTGTTGGTTAATGTCTTGTAAGTAAGCATTTGATGTAGGAGAGTACACACATTAGATCTGGTAAAATATTAAGATTTGAAAATAAATTGTACCATCTTTGAAATGCAAGAGAAATGCCACAGTGTATTATTCCAGCCCAGGCGCAATTTATGTTTTGGACACTAGATTGCAGCAGTGTATGTGAAAAGTTTTAGACTGATCCAATGAACCACTGCATATATGTTAAACCTGTTGTATCATGACTGCCCAAATGTGCCTAATTGGTTTATTAATACAATATCAATTTCATAATTGTGCACTCTCCTCAAACAATAGAATGGTATTCTTTCAATGTAATAGCTGCTGTAAATTGGAGAGTGCAGTTAGATTAACAAGAATTTAAGCTTTCTGCCAATATCAGATATGTCTATGTCCTGGGAAAGGTTGTAGTTACTTACAACCTCATGCTAATCACATTAGCCTACGTTAGTTCAACCATACTGCGGGGGGGAGGTTAATGTTTTGTACATTAACCCCAAGTGTAAAATAGTAAATAATGGTGACTTCTCAGGAAGTATTGAGTGAGGAGTCTTATGTAGTCCACCAGAAGTCATGTGATGTAGTCTACCAGAAGTCATGTGATGTAGTCTACCAGAAGTCATGTGATGTAATCTACCAGAAGTCATGTGATGTAATCTACCAGAAGTCATGTGATGTAGCCTACCAGAAGTCATGTGATGTAGCCTACCAGAAGTCATGTGATGTAATCTACCAGAATCCATTTGCCAATCCCAATCACTGGACTTTTAATTACAGTCATACAATCTTAAATCAATCACTCATTATAATATTTTCCCCACTCCCCATTCCCCTCCCGTTGTCCCCACTCCCCAATCCCCTCCTGTTGTCCCCACTCCCCTCCTGTTGTCCCTACTCCCCATTCCCCTCCCGTTGTCCCCAATCCCCTCCTGTTGTCCCCACTCCCCACTCCCCTCCCGTTGTCCCTACTCCCCATTCCCTCCCGTTGTCCCCACTCCCCACTCTCCCCCCCGTTGTCCCCACTCTCCCTCCCGTTGTCCCCACTCTCCACTCCCCTCCCGTTGTCCCTACTCCCCATTACCTCCCGTTGTCCCCACTCCCCACACCCCTCCCGTTGTCCCCATTCCCCTCCCGTTGTCCCCACTCCCCACACCCCTCCCGTTGTCCCTACTCCCCATTCCCTCCTGTTGTCTCTACTCCCCATTCCCTCCCGTTGTCCCCACTCCCCATTCCCCTCCCGTTGTCTCCACTCTCCTCCCGTTGAACCCACTCCCCACTCCACCCGTTGAACCCACTCCCCACTCTCCTCCCATTGAAACCACTCCCCACTCCCCTCCCGTTGAACCCACTCCCCTCTCGTTGTCCCTACTCCCCATTCCCTCCCGTTGTCCCTACTCCCCTCCCGTTGTCCCTACTCCCCATTCCCTCCCGTTGTCCCCAGTCACCATTCCCTCCCGTTGTCCCCAGTCACCATTCCCTCCCGTTGTCCCCAGTCACCATTCCCTCCCGTTGTCCCCAGTCACCATTCCCTCCCGTTGTCCCCAGTCACCATTCCCTCCCGTTGTCACCATTCCCTCCCGTTGTCACCATTCCCTCCCGTTGTCCCCACACCCCTCCCGTTGTCCCCACTCCCCTCCCGTTGTCCCTACTCCCCACATCCCTCCCGTTGTCCCTACTCCCCACATCCCTCCCGTTGTCCCTACTCCCCACATCCCTCCCGTTGTCCCTACTCCCCATTCCCTCCCGTTGTCCCCACTCCCCATTCCCCTCCCGTTGTCTCCACTCTCCTCCCGTTGAAACCACTCCCCACTCTCCTCCCATTGTCCCCACTCCCCTCCCATTGTCCCCACTCCCCTCCCATTGTCCCCACTCCCCTCCCGTTGAAACCACTCCCCTCCCGTTGAAACCACTCCCCACTCCTCTTCTCTCTGCAAGTTTACGGACACGTCTATAGGTCAAATCTCCCCTTCCGAAATTCAAAAGATGCTAACACCTGCATAATCGTGATTTATCCAAATAACCAGTGACAAACACTGGAACTATCGCTGCTCTGTGTCTCACGCATCTTGTTTTATCGTGACGCATTTACGGTGCCATGTATGTTTACCTAGTCAGTCCATGCGAGATGAATAATTCATTAGGAAGATAACTTCTTAGTCACCCATTAGCTGCTTACTGGTTTTAGTGCAACAGCTGTGATTGGACGCATGGTACCACTTTAAAAAAAAAGTGTTGAAGACTTAGACCAATAGCAATCGTCAAAAATATCTTAGTACGGAACACGTGTCTAGTACGGAACACGTGTCTAGTACGGAACACGTGTCTAGTACGGAACACGTGTCTAGTACGGAACACGTGCTCGCTCCGGGTTGGAGCGAGCGGTCGCATCCGCACTTCGGTCCGCAGGTAGTATAACTTTTCATTACATTTCATTATAGTACAACGGTTTGATTTGTCTAATCTTAGCAATTTCTTCTTAGCTAGCTACATAGCCGTCTTTGTATCAAAGATAATTGCGTAATTATCGTATTTCGTCGTCCTAACGTAGTCTACACTGCTATCTGCCCAGCAGCTAGCCAGCTAGCAAACGTCCACCGTCTACCGAATAGCAGCACTGTAGAAACTATTACACTCAACTGAACGACTTGATTAGTGTAGTGTCTTTGCTGTCTTCGTATCCAAGATAATTGTGTAGTTTAGAGTGTGTAGTCTTAGAGTGATTATCTTAATTTACTGAGGTTAGCTAGCCAGCTATTTGTCGTCCTTAACGTAGGAGACACTGCTAGCTAGCCAACAGCTAGCCAACGTCTACCGAATAGAACTTCCGCACTCAACAACCCGGTCGCATTCCGCTTCGCTCCACAGGTAGTATCACATTTTCATTTAATTTCATTACAGCACAACGGTTTGATTTGTTTGATCGTAGCTAGCTACATAGCTAGCTACATAGCCGTCTTTGTATCAAAGATAATTGTGTAGTCTAGAGCGATTTTCTAGGTTAGCTAGCCAGCTATTGTCCTTTTAACGCAACGTAACGTAATCAACACTGCTAGCTAGCCAGCTAGCCCCCGAATAGCAGCACTGTAGAAACTATTACACTCAACGGAACGACTTGATTAGTGTAGTGTCAACAACGCAGCCACTGCCAGCTAGCCTACAAAGTCAACAATGCAGCCACTGCCAGCTAGCCTACTTCAGCAGTACTGTATCATTTTAATCATTTTAGTCAATAAGATTCTTGCTACGTAAGCTTAACTTTCTGAACATTCGAGACGTAGTCCACTTGTCATTCCAATCTCCTTGCATTAGCGTAGCCTCTTCTGTAGCCTGTCAACTATGTGTCTGTCTATCCCTGTTCTCTCCTCTCTGCACAGACCATACAAACGCTCCACACCGCGTGGCCGCGGCCACCCTAATCTGGTGGTCCCAGCGCGCACGACCCACGTGGAGTTCCAGGTCTCCGGTAGCCTCTGAAACTGCCGATCTGCGGCCAACAAGGCAGAGTTCATCTCAGCCTATGCCTCCCTCCAGTCCCTCGACTTCTTGGCACTGACGGAAACATGGATCACCACAGATAACACTGCTACTCCTACTGCTCTCTCTTCGTCCGCCCACGTGTTCTCGCACACCCCGAGAGCTTCTGGTCAGCGGGGTGGTGGCACCGGGATCCTCATCTCTCCCAAGTGGTCATTCTCTCTTTCTCCCCTTACCCATCTGTCTATCGCCTCCTTTGAATTCCATGCTGTCACAGTTACCAGCCCTTTCAAGCTTAACATCCTTATCATTTATCGCCCTCCAGGTTCCCTCGGAGAGTTCATCAATGAGCTTGATGCCTTGATAAGCTCCTTTCCTGAGGACGGCTCACCTCTCACAGTTCTGGGCGACTTTAACCTCCCCACGTCTACCTTTGACTCATTCCTCTCTGCCTCCTTCTTTCCACTCCTCTCCTCTTTTGACCTCACCCTCTCACCTTCCCCCTACTCACAAGGCAGGCAATACGCTCGACCTCATCTTTACTAGATGCTGTTCTTCCACTAACCTCATTGCAACTCCCCTCCAAGTCTCCGACCACTACCTTGTATCCTTTTCCCTCTCGCTCTAATCCAACACTTCCCACACTGCCCCTACTCGGATGGTATCGCGCCGTCCCAACCTTCGCTCTCTCTCCCCCGCTACTCTCTCCTCTTCCATCCTATCATCTCTTCCCTCTGCTCAAACCTTCTCCAACCTATCTCCTGATTCTGCTTCCTCAACCCTGCTCTCCTCCCTTTCTGCATCCTTTGACTCTCTATGTCCCCTATCCTCCAGGCCGGCTCGGTCCTCCCCTCCCGCTCCGTGGCTCGACGACTCATTGCGAGCTCACAGAACAGGGCTCCGGGCAGCTGAGCGGAAATGGAGGAAAACTCGCCTCCCTGCGGACCTGGCATCCTTTCACTCCCTCCTCTCTACATTTTCCTCCTCTGTCTCTGCTGCTAAAGCCATTTTCTACCACTCTAAATTCCAAGCATCTGCCTCTAACCCTAGGAAGCTCTTTGCCACCTTCTCCTCCCTCCTGAATCCCCCCCCCTCCTCCCTCTCTGCAGATGACTTTGTCAACCATTTTGAAAAGAAGGTCGACGACATCCGATCCTCGTTTGCTAAGTCAAACGGCACCGCTGGTTCTGCTCACACTGCCCTACCCTGTGCTCTGACCTCTTTCTCCCTCTCTCTCCAGATGAAATCTCGCGTCTTGTGACGGCCGGCCGCCCAACAACCTGCCCGCTTGACCCTATCCCCTCTCTTCTCCAGACCATTTCCGGAGACCTTCTCCCTTACCTCACCTCGCTCATCAACTCATCCCTGACCGCTGGCTACGTCCCTTCCGTCTTCAAGAGAGCGAGAGTTGCACCCCTTCTGAAAAAACCTACCCTCGATCCCTCCGATGTCAACAACTACAGACCAGTATCCCTTCTTTCTTTTCTCTCAAACTCTTGAACGTGCCGTCCTTGGCCAGCTCTCCCGCTATCTCTCTCTGAATGACCTTCTTGATCCTAATCAGTCAGGTTTCAAGACTAGTCATTCAACTGAGACTGCTCTTCTCTGTATCACGGAGGCGCTCCGCACCGCTAAAGCTAACTCTCTCTCCTCTGCTCTCATCCTTCTAGACCTATCGGCTGCCTTCGATACTGTGAACCATCAGATCCTCCTCTCCACCCTCTCCGAGTTGGGCATCTCCGGCGCGGCCCACGCTTGGATTGCGTCCTACCTGACAGGTCGCTCCTACCAGGTGGCGTGGCGAGAATCTGTCTCCTCACCACGCGCTCTCACCACTGGTGTCCCCCAGGGCTCTGTTCTAGGCCCTCTCCTATTCTCGCTATACACCAAGTCACTTGGCTCTGTCATAACCTCACATGGTCTCTCCTATCATTGCTATGCAGACGACACACAATTAATCTTCTCCTTTCCCCCTTCTGATGACCAGGTGGCGAATCGCATCTCTGCATGTCTGGCAGACATATCAGTGTGGATGACGGATCACCACCTCAAGCTGAACCTCGGCAAGACGGAGCTGCTCTTCCTCCCGGGAAGGACTGCCCGTTCCATGATCTCGCCATCACGGTTGACAACTCCATTGTGTCCTCCTCCCAGAGCGCTAAGAACCTTGGCGTGATCCTGGACAACACCCTGTCGTTCTCAACTAACATCAAGGCGGTGGCCCGTTCCTGTAGGTTCATGCTCTACAACATCCGCAGAGTACGACCCTGCCTCACACAGGAAGCGGCGCAGGTCCTAATCCAGGCACTTGTCATCTCCCGTTTGGACTACTGCAACTCGCTGTTGGCTGGGCTCCCTGCCTGTGCCATTAAACCCCTACAACTCATCCAGAACGCCGCAGCCCGTCTGGTGTTCAACCTTCCCAAGTTCTCTCACGTCACCCCGCTCCTCCGCTCTCTCCACTGGCTTCCAGTTGAAGCTCGCATCCGCTACAAGACCATGGTGCTTGCCTACGGAGCTGTGAGGGGAACGGCACCTCAGTACCTCCAGGCTCTGATCAGGCCCTACACCCAAACAAGGGCACTGCGTTCATCCACCTCTGGCCTGCTCTCCTCCCTACCACTGAGGAAGTACAGTTCCCGCTCAGCCCAGTCAAAACTGTTCGCTGCTCTGGCCCCCCAATGGTGGAACAAACTCCCTCACGACGCCAGGACAGCGGAGTCAATCACCACCTTCCGGAGACTCCTGAAACCCCACCTCTTTAAGGAATACCTAGGATAGGATAAGTAATCCTTCTCACCCCCCCACCCCTTTAAGATTTAGATGCACTATTGTAAAGTGACTATTCTACTGGATGTCATAAGGTGAATGCACCAATTTGTAAGTCGCTCTGGATAAGAGCGTCTGCTAAATGACTTAAATGTAATGTTAAATGTACTGGTACTTCCTGTATATAGCCATGTTATTACCTCAGTACTGGTACTTCCTGTATATAGCCATGTTATTACCTCAGTACTGGTACTTCCTGTATATAGCCATGTTATTACCTCAGTACTGGTACTTCCTGTATATAGCCATGTTATTACCTCAGTACTGGTACTTCTTGTATATAGCCATGTTATTACCTCAGTACTGGTACTTCCTGTATATAGCCATGTTATTACCTCAGTACTGGTACTTCCTGTATATAGCCATGTTATTACCTCAGTACTGGTACTTCCTGTATATAGCCGAGCTATCATTACTCATTGCGATCATAGATGTATTTATTCCTTGTGTTACATTTTTTTTTCTTATTAGTATTGTAATTTTTGTATTGTCTTCTGTATTGTTGTGAAGGGCCCTTTAGTCTACACATGTTGTTTACGAAGTGTGACAATTAAAATTTGATTTGATTTGATTAGACCAAAAGAAGTAGGGCTAATGTGTAACTTTGAACAATTCCCATAAACAGGAAGACGTAGTGCTGACGTGTAACTTTAAACAATTCCCATAAACAGAAAGACGTAGGGCTGACGTGGTTTGTTGGTTACATAACCTGTGTTCTGTGGCTGTCTGCAGCACCATGTACAGATGCATATAACTAGTATTCCAGTGCTGTGGTTCCCATCTCCAGTCCTCCAGTCCTCCCAACAGTACACAAACACACCTGATTCAACTTACCAAATAATCATCAGGTCCTCAATGAGTTGAATCAGGTATGTTTGTCCAGGGCCACAACGAAAATGTGTACTGTTGGGGGGTACTGGAGGACTGGAGTTGGGGGGTACTGGAGGACTGGAGTTGGGGGGGACTGGAGTTGGGGGGTACTGGGGGACTGGAGTTGGGGGGGTACTGGGGGACTGGAGTTGGGGGGGGTACTGGGGGACTGGAGTTGGGGGGGGTACTGGAGGACTGGAGTTGGGGGCTATTGGAGGACTGGAGTTGGGGGCTACTGGGGGACGAGTTGGGGGGTACTGGGGGACTGGAGTTGGGAACCACGGTTCTAGTTTATATATACTTTTTATATATATATTTTGATACAATGTATCCACTACATGTACTGGTATTGTGTAGCGTGCCATGCAATATAGTGCTCCAATGCAATATAGTGCTCCAATGCAATATAGTGCTCCAATGCAATATAGTGCTCCAATGCAATATACTGCTCCAATGCAATATAGTGCTCCAATGCAATATAGTGCTCCAATGCAATATAGTGCTCCAATGCAATATAGTGCTCCAATGCAATATAGTGCTCCAATGCAATATACTGCTCCAATGCAATATACTGCTCCAATGCAATATACTGCTCCAATGCAATACACTGTTCCAATGCAATACACTGCTCCAATGCAATATACTGCTCCAATGCAATATACTGCTCCAATGCCATATACTGCTCCAATGCCATATACTGCTCCAATGACGTCCTGCATACCATTCAGACAAAACAACTCACACATCCTTCGAAATATACTTATTCGTGTCACTGAGGGAGAGAGGGGAATGTATAACGTTTACACACTGTCCAAAATATGTTAATGTTACTCTTCAGGGATCCTCTGGGAGGAGAACAGATGTAGTCCTGGTACGAGTCAACATGACAGCCGTGAGTTGGGGAGGAGTGAGGAATTTGAGGTCAGAGGTCAGGTCAGATGAAGTGAGGAAGAACATATCACTCATCTTCTGGACAGCAACAGAAGTGCATTGGCTGTTCAGATGTGTAAGGAGGGGCTCAGCATTGGGGAAAGGGTTAAATATCAGTGCTTGTGTGAATATGTTCTTTGTCTTTATGCAGCTGTATCGATCCCAACTGGGGGAATGAACTTGGTTTTAGCTTTTGGAAGCATCCGTGAGTTTTAATAGGTTCATTTGGAACATAACAAAACATAGGCAAACCATGTATTTCACTTGATAAATGAACGGAGAGACTCACACTCTAGGAGCCCAGATGCAGTAATATTAATAACCTAATATCCAACGTTTGGGACAGACAAGCTGTCTTCGTCAGGGTGTAATGACAAACACGGCTGGGTCACTAGTTTATGTCGTGTCAAAGGACACACACAGGTGTCTGTAATCATGGCCCGGGTGTGGCCTGATATCATGGGTGTCACATTCTGACCTTAGTTCCTTTATCATGTCTTTGTGTTAGTTTGGTCAGGGCGTGAGTTGGGGTGGGTAGTCTGTTTGTTTTACTATGGTCAGGGCGTGAGTTGGGGTGGGTAGTCTGTTATTTTTTTCTATGTTGTATTTCTGTGTTTGGCCTGGTATGGTTCTCAATCAGAGGCAGCTGTCGATTTTGTTGTCTCTGATTGAGAATCATACTTAGGTAGCCTGTTTTCCCCATTTTAGTTGTGGGTGATTATTTTTCCGTTTAGTGTTTTTCATCACCTTACAGGACTGTTCGTTTGTGGTTTTTGTTGTTTTGTTCAGTGGTCAGTGTTAAAATAATGAACGCTCACCACGCTGCACCTTGGTCCTCCTCTCTTTCCCCAGACGACGTTACAATTGGTTAATATGTTAAAATAGCATACAAAAACACAATGTGCCAATATTTGTTCTAAATGTTTTGATAATCTATTATAATAACACTTTATATTCACATTGATTAATCTGTACACTCTGCACCAGAATTCATAAGAACATGTAATTCCAGAATGAAATAAAAAATAAGACAATTCTACAATAGCCTGATGGTATGTTGGTGTTTCGTTGCACCCGAAGCCCAAAACAAAACAAATCAAAAACCGTCTAACAGAAATACCAGTGAAATTACAGGTGATCACATAGATAAATACAACTAACAGTGTCATTGCACTGGTGTGGTCTTTGTGGAATGACCAAGAGACATCGCAGACAATTTCAGATATATTCCTGGATGCTTTTAAAAAGGTTCCTTTGCGTCAAAACCAAAAAAGGGTTAAAGGTCGATCCCATTTCAATTCGGTAAATTCAGCTGCCCTGAAATAGAATTGTTTTCAATTCTTAAATTTACCGGATTGACTGAATTAAAATGGAATTGACCTCAAACTTCTTCTTTTTGCTGGACCGATCATGTTGGAAGTTTACTCTACTGTTGTTTTATTCTCCAGTGTAGCTTTGTCCCATATGATGTTGGCTGTGTGGTAATTCTACGACGTTTTCGTAGTAAACATCTGAACTTTGGCAGAGACCGTGTCGACTTCTGCCCCGTAGACATTTCTGTTGCCGCAACATCTCCGTATGAGTTTGAATATGGCCGTGCCTGGCACCACCAGACTGGGGACTCCTGCCAGGATAAAGATGATGACGTAAATCCAAGCAGGATACTCCAACACCTCCAGAGTGGGGAAGTCGTCCTGCAGGTCACAGAGATGAGAAATAAGTCTGGGAGAAGGACGCTCGTTGGTGGTGGTTGAGGGGAGCTTCTCCTCTTACAACGGTTTGACATATGGAAAAGCACTACATACAGTAAATGCTATCAGTTATAATTATTAATATCTAGAAAGACAAAACTGACTACTATATGTGACAGGTAGTCAGTTTAGTTCCCCTCGACTCCTATTTCAAAACCAAAGGGGCGGCAGCGTAGCCTAGTGGTTAGAGCGTTGGACTAGTAACCGGAAGGTTGCGAGTTCAAACCCCCGAGCTGACAAGGTACAAATCTGTCGTTCTGCCCCTGAACAGGCAGTTAACCCACTGTTCCTAGACCAGTTAACCCACTGTTCCTAGACCAGTTAACCCACTGTTCCTAGACCAGTTAACCCAGTGTTCCTAGACCAGTTAACCCAGTGTTCCTAGACCAGTTAACCCAGTGTTCCTAGACCAGTTAACCCCAGTGTTCCTAGACCAGTTAACCCACTGTTCCTAGACCAGTTAACCCATTGTTCTTAGACCAGTTAACCCACTGTTCCTAGACCAGTTAACCCCACTGTTCCTAGACCAGTTAACCCACTGTTCCTAGACCAGTTAACCCACTGTTCCTAGACCAGTTAACCCACTGTTCCTAGACCAGTTAACCCCACTGTTCCTAGACCAGTTAACCCCACTGTTCCTAGACCAGTTAACCCTAGACCAGTTCCCATTGTTCCTAGACCAGTTAACCCACTGTTCCTAGACCAGTTAACCCACTGTTCCTAGACCAGTTAACCCACTGTTCCTAGACCAGTTAACCCACTGTTCCTAGACCAGTTAACCCACTGTTCCTAGACCAGTTAACCCACTGTTCCTAGACCAGTTAACCCACTGTTCCTAGACCAGTTAACCCACTGTTCCTAGACCAGTTAACCCAGTGTTCCTAGACCAGTTAACCCAGTGTTCCTAGACCAGTTAACCCAGTGTTCCTAGACCAGTTAACCCCAGTGTTCCTAGACCAGTTAACCCCAGTGTTCCTAGACCAGTTAACCCCACTGTTCCTAGACCAGTTAACCCAGTGTTCCTAGACCAGTTAACCCAGTGTTCCTAGACCAGTTAACCCACTGTTCCTAGACCAGTTAACCCACTGTTCCTAGACCAGTTAACCCACTGTTCCTAGACCAGTTAACCCCACTGTTCCTAGACCAGTTAACCCACTGTTCCTAGACCAGTTAACCCACTGTTCCTAGACCAGTTAACCCACTGTTCCTAGACCAGTTAACCCACTGTTCCTAGACCAGTTAACCCACTGTTCCTAGACCAGTTAACCCACTGTTCCTAGACCAGTTAACCCACTGTTCCTAGACCAGTTAACCCACTGTTCCTAGACCAGTTAACCCACTGTTCCTAGACCAGTTAACCCATTGTTCTGTTCCCAGTGTTCCTAGACCAGTTAACCCCACTGTTCCTAGACCAGTTAACCCACTGTTCCTAGACCAGTTAACCCCACTGTTCCTAGACCAGTTAACCCACTGTTCCTAGACCAGTTAACCCACTGTTCCTAGACCAGTTAACCCACTGTTCCTAGACCAGTTAACCCACTGTTCCTAGACCAGTTAACCCACTGTTCCTAGACCAGTTAACCCACTGTTCCTAGACCAGTTAACCCACTGTTCCTAGACCAGTTAACCCACTGTTCCTAGACCAGTTAACCCCACTGTTCCTAGACCAGTTAACCCACTGTTCCTAGACCAGTTAACCCACTGTTCCTAGACCAGTTAACCCACTGTTCCTAGACCAGTTAACCTACTGTTCCTAGACCAGTTAACCCACTGTTCCTAGACCAGTTAACCCACTGTTCTTAGACCAGTTAACCCATTGTTCCTAGACCAGTTAACCCAGTGTTCCTAGACCAGTTAACCCACTGTTCCTAGACCAGTTAACCCACTGTTCCTAGACCAGTTAACCCACTGTTCCTAGACCAGTTAACCCACTGTTCCTAGACCAGTTAACCCACTGTTCCTAGACCAGTTAACCCACTGTTCCTAGACCAGTTAACCCACTGTTCCTAGACCAGTTAACCCACTGTTCCTAGACCAGTTAACCCACTGTTCCTAGACCAGTTAACCCACTGTTCCTAGACCAGTTAACCTACTGTTCCTAGACCAGTTAACCTACTGTTCCTAGACCAGTTAACCTACTGTTCCTAGACCAGTTAACCCACTGTTCCTAGACCAGTTAACCCATTGTTCTTAGACCAGTTAACCCAGTGTTCTTAGACCAGTTAACCCCACTGTTCCTAGACCAGTTAACCCACTGTTCCTAGACCAGTTAACCCACTGTTCCTAGACCAGTTAACCCACTGTTCCTAGACCAGTTAACCCACTGTTCCTAGACCAGTTAACCCACTGTTCCTAGATCAGTTAACCCACTGTTCCTAGACCAGTTAACCCTCTGTTCCTAGACCAGTTAACCCACTGTTCCTAGACCAGTTAACTCACTGTTCCTAGACCAGTTAACCCACTGTTCCCAGGCCGTCATTGAAAATAAGAATATGTTCTTAACTGACTTGCCTGGTTAAATAAAGGTAAAAATTAAAAAAAGGGGTGGCGTAGTTTAACAAAACCTGGTGTTCAGTAGGTTATCATCTGGGAGGGATTAGAACTTCTCAGAGTAGGAGTGCAGATCTAGGATCAGCTCCTTCCTGCCCATGTTATCGTGTTTGCTGTGATGTCAAAAGGTAAAACTGATCACTGATCAGTAATCCTACTCTCAGACGCTTTTTCAATACGGCAACCAGATTTGAACGCAGTGGAGAAACATTACCGAGCTTGGATTCCAGGCGATGTAGGTGACGTTGGAGCTGACTTTGGTGACGAAGTAGAAGACGAAGATTACTAAAACGATTAAAGGGCTGACGAACCTCCAGGTCACCTGCCAGAACAGGTTGGGCTTGTGACCAATCATGAACTCTATGTCCTTGTTAAACCTGTAGAATAAGACTTAATTAACTTCATGGAAGAAGGACATTTGTCTCCTGCTGTACTCAACCACTCTGAAACAGACAAATGCACGTTGGAGAGGCTGGGGGGCTTTATTGGGGACGAGGAGAGACAAAACATATGCATCAGTTTCAGACCTCTCTTGAACTGATCAGTTTGAGACCTCTCTTGAACTGATCAGTTTGAGACCTCTCTTGAACTGATCAGTTTGAGACCTCTATTGAACTGATCAGTTTGAGACCTATTGAACTGATCAGTTTGAGACCTCTCTTGAACTGATCAGTTTGAGACCTCTCTTGAACTGATCAGTTTGAGACCTCTCTTGAACTGATCAGTTTGAGACCTCTCTTGAACTGATCAGTTTGAGACCTCTCTTGAACTGATCAGTTTGAGACCTCTCTTGAACTGATCAGTTTGAGACCTCTCTTGAACTGATCAGTTTGAGACCTCTCTTGAACTGATCAGTTTCAGACCTCTTGAACTGATCAGTTTGAGACCTCTCTTGAACTGATCAGTTTGAGACCTCTATTGAACTGATCAGTTTCAGACCTCTTGAACTGATCACTGTTTGATACTCATCGGGAACACAAGCCATTAGGTGCAGGATTAACCTTTGGTTACCACATTTACATGCCAACTTTGTAGCCTCGTTAAACCAGCCTTATCTTGGAATCTCACATTTTGTTTCACTTTACGTTTCAAGAGAAGTGGAACAGAACATGAGCTTACAAGATCAGGCTGGGTTAATGAGGCTACCAACTTTGGCATCATTAAGATGGACAAACATTAGTTGGTTAGCTATTGCCAAAATGCACAGCTACTTGGATTTATTTCTGTGTTGGCTAATGCCTCAAAAAGTTGGGTTGGATCGGCGAGGAAGAGGAGGTGAACACTCACCTGTCTATGCCATAGATGTAGACCACAGCTATCATCTCACAGAAGGCGATGACTAGGAGAGGGATGGAGCCGGCAAAGCTGTCGAACAGAGCCAGCCAGTAGTTACCAGAACTCTGAGCAAATATCAGGGCAATGATGAATGACACCAGACAGACAATACCTGAAACAGAAGACACAAACACTGAGTTATTTCTTCAAGGAACATTTGACCAGTGGTCTTCATCTTTAGTCCTGGAGAGCTACTGCATGTGCAGGTGTTTGTTCCAGCCCAGCACTAAGCTCACCAGGACAGGAGATGGAGACCCCTGCGTTGGAAATGTATATTGCGCCATGCGGGGGTCTCAATTGATTCGAGCAAAGTTATTTACCAGTGATCGCCTCCTTGGGCCACCGTTTAGGGAAGATGTTGAGATCCTGAAGGGGCACCACCGTTCCTTCTATGCTGCCAAACATGGTGGACAGTCCCAGACAGAAGAGCATGATGAAGAACAGGATGGACCAGAGAGGAGAGAAAGGCATCTTGGTGATGGCCTCTGTGAACACGATAAAGGCCAGACCAGTTCCCTCCACACCCTATTGGAAGACAATGACTCATCATCAGGAAAGACATGATTAAAACCAGATCCATAGATAAACAGTTAAAGAGTTTGGCATACTATTCTACACGTTGGCAGCAAATGTTCCATGACTAACATGTCGGCAATTGAAATGGGGTGAAAGGCTTTTGATTTCTGGTGACCGTTCCATGTATCACTGAGAAAGCTTGCAATTTCAATACCTGACTGAGGAAAGTTCAACGTTTCTATACCTGACTGAGGAAAGTTTGACGTTTCAATACCTGACTGAGGAAAGTTTGACGTTTCTATACCTGGCTGAGGAAAGTTTGCAAGTCGCAGGTTTTGAGGTCCAGACTCTGGATGGTCTCTGGGAAGGTGGCGTTTAGATTCTGTAGGGATTCTGCATAGTTGCCTTCTGTGATGTTGCCCTCAGCAAGGTTGAAAGCATTCAGCAGGGCCAAGATGTTTCTGTATGGGACAACACACAGAGCCAGTAAGGTTGAGATGGAGGTAGGTCGAGTACGAACTGTTTATCAGGTTTAACCATTTGCCCAACAATAATACACGACACAGCATTAATCAATAATACACAACAACAATAATCAATAATACACAACAACAATACACAACAACAATAATACACAACAACAATAATCAATAATACACAACAACAATACACAACAACAACAATACACAACAACAATAATCAATAATACACAACAACAATACACAACAACAATAATACACAACAACAATACACAACAACAATAATACACAACAACAATAATCAATAATACACAACAACAATAATCAGTAATACACAACAACAATAATCAATAATACACGACACAACATGAATCAATAATACACAACAACAATAATCAATAATACACAACAACAATACACAACAACAATAATCAATAATACACAACAACAATACACAACAACAATAATACACAACAATAATACACAACAATAATACACAACAACATTAATCAATAATACACAACAACAATAATACACAACAATAATACACAACAACAATAATCAATAATACACAACAATAATACACACAACAATAATACACACAACAATAATACACGACAACAATAATCAATAATACACAACAACAATACACAACAACAATAATACACAACAATAATAATCAATAATACACAACAATAATACACAACAATAATACACAACAACAATAATCAATAATACACAACAATAATACACAACAACAATAATCAATAATACACAACAACAATAATCAATAATACACAACAATAATACACAACAACAATAATCAATAATACACAACAACAATACACAGCAACAATAATCAATAATACACAACAATAATACACAGCAACAATAATCAATAATCCACAACAATAATACACAACAACAATAATACACAACAATAATACACAACAATAATACACAACAACAATACACAGCAACAATAATCAATAATACACAACAATAATACACAACAACAATAATCAATAATACACAACAATAATACACAACAACAATAATCAATAATACACAACAACAATAATCAATAATACACAACAATAATACACAACAACAATAATCAATAATACACAACAATAATACACAACAACAATAATCAATAATACACAACAACAATACACAACAACAATAATAATCAATAATACACAACAATAATACACAACAATAATACACAACAATAATACACAACAACAATAATCAATAATACACAACAATAATACACAACAACAATAATCAATAATACACAACAACAATAATCAATAATACACAACAATAATACACAACAACAATAATCAATAATACACAACAACAATACACAGCAACAATAATCAATAATACACAACAATAATACACAGCAACAATAATCAATAATCCACAACAATAATACACAACAACAATACACAACAACAATACATAACAACAATTATACACAACAACAATAATCAATAATACACAACAACAATACACAACAACTATAATCAATAATCCACAACAATAATACACAACAACAATAATACACAACAATAATACACAACAACAATAATCAATAATACACAACAATAATACACAACAACAATAATCAATAATACACAACAACAATACACAGCAACAATAATCAATAATACACAACAATAATACACAGCAACAATAATCAATAATCCACAACAATAATACACAACAACAATAATCAATAATACACAACAACAATACATAACAACAATAATACACAACAACAATAATACACAACAACAATACACAACAACAATAATCAATAATCTACAACAATAATACACAACAACAATAATACACAACAATAATACACAACAACAATAATCAATAATACACAACAACAATAATCAATAATACACAACAACAATACACAACAACAATAATCAATAATACACAACAACAATAATCAATAATACACAACAACAATAAGCAATAATACACAACAACAATACACAACAACAATAATCAATAATACACAACAATAATACACAACAACAATAAAACACAACAATAATAATCAATAATACACAACAATAATCAATAATACACAACAACAATACACAACAACAATAATCAATAATACACAACAATAATACACAACAACAATAATCAATAATACACAACAACAATAATCAATAATACACAACAACAATAAGCAATAATACACAACAACAATACACAAAAATACACAACAATAATCAATAATACACAACAATAATACACAACAACAATACACAACAACAATAATCAATAATACACAACAATAATACACAACAACAATAAAACACAACAATAATAATCAATAATACACAACAACAATAATCAATAATACAACAACAATAATCAATAATACACAACAATAATACACAACAACAATAATCAATAATACACAACAACAATACACAACAACAATAATCAATAATACACAACAACAATACACAACACAACAACAACAATACTCAACAATAATACACAACACAACAATAATACACAACAACAATACACAACACAACAATAATACACAACAACAATACACAACACAACAATATTACACAACAATAATACACAACAATAAAACACAACAATAAAACACAACACAACAATAAAACTCAACAATAAAACACAACAATAATACACAACACAACAATAATAATACTCAACAATACACAACACAACAATAATACACAACAATAATACACAACAATAATACACAACAACAATACTCAACAATAAAACACAAAACAACAATAAAACTCAACAATAAAACACAACAATAATACACAACACAACAATATTACACAACACAACAATAAAACACAACAATAAAACACAACAATAATACACAACACAACAATAATACACAACAATAATACACAACACAACAATATTACACAACAAAACAATAATACACAACAACAATACACAACACAACAATATTACACAACAACAATAATACACAACAACAATACACAACAAGAAAACTCAACAATAATACACAACAACAATACACAACAATAATACACAACAATAATACACAACAATAAAACTCAACAATAAAACACAACAATAATACTAGAATTCGCTAGCAATGCACAGTGCAGAATATCAAGACAAGAAAAAACAACAAAACAAAATTATCATTGTTTTGAGACAGTTCTGAGCGTCCATTCAGTGCCGGTCTTCCCGGAATACAGACTAAACCTAGTCCTGGCCTAAATAAAACCAAGCTCAGAGCCCCAACGTAGTCTGAATGAAAACACGTACCCTTCCAGACAGTCGTCGAACCTCTCTGTGGCCCTGAAGCCTATGATGGAGTAGATGACTGTGGCAGCGTAGACGGATGTGAAGCCATTGATGATGGAGATGATCACGGCATCCTGCTCACAGTTGTTGCTGGAGAAACAGAATAGTGGAGTCCATTGAAGAGTCGAGATAGACACATCTATCTAATGTGTAAATATAGGATGGAGTCCCAAATGGGACTCTATTCCCTACTACATAGTGAACTCTTCTTGACCAGGTCTTATAGGGCTCTGGTCAAAAGCAGTGCAGTATGTAGTAGGGAATAGAGTCCCGTTTAGGACGAAGTCGTCGATAAATATTTGGGCACTTACTGTACAGAGTTGTAGCTGGAGAAGGAGATGAGACCTCCAAAGGCCAAGGAGAAAGAGTAGAACACCTGGGCACCTGCATCCAGCCAGGTAGACGGGTTCATCAACTCATTTAGCTATGACAAGACAATCAACAATGTATACTTCCAACTGCCACACAACAAAACGGATCTCATTTCCCGAAAACATCTGAGAAACGTTGATTTTCAGGATTGAATTATCACTTGGAGAGGAAATACGTACATCGGGTGTGAAGAGGAACTTGATTCCATCCAGAGAACCTTTGAGAGTCAGTCCTCTGATCAGGAAGATGGTGAGGACCACGTATGGCAGAGTGGATGTTACGTACACTGCCTGTGATGACAGAGAGGGTAGAATCACCTTGTCATCGATGAGGTGAACTACGCACTGCATTTCTATCCAATAAATAGCACGAAAAATTGAAAATAAAAACCATATTGTGGGAAACACTTCCAACTAAGTCTAGAATCCTGTCTAAATTAAACCAGAAGAGATTGTGTATCATACCTCACCAGTGGTCTCAAGGGGACCGGGTACCGTACCTTGCCAGTGGTCTCAATGGGACCGTGTATCGTACCTTGCCAGTCGTCTCAATGGGACCGGGTATCGTACCTTTCCAGTGGTCTCAATGGGACCGGGTATTGTACCTTACCAGTGGTCTCAATGGGACCGGGTATCGTACCTTTCCAGTGGTCTCAATGGGACCGGGTATCGTACCTTTCCAGTGGTCTCAATGGGACCGGGTATCGTACCTTGCCAGTGGTCTCAATGGGACCGGGTATCGTAGCTTTCCAGTGGTCTTAATGGGACCGGGTATCGTACCTTTCCAGTGGTCTTAATGGGACTGGGTATCGTACCTTGCCAGTGGTCTCAATGGGACCGTGTATCGTACCTCGCCAGTGGTCTCAATGGGACCTGGTATCGTACCTCGCCAGTGGTCTCAATGGGACCAGGTATCGTACCTCGCCAGTGGTCTCAATGGGACCGTGTATCGTACCTTGCCAGTGGTCTCAATGGGACCGGGTATCGTACCTTTCCAGTGGTCTCAATGGGACCGGGTATCGTACCTTTCCAGTGGTCTCAATGGGACCATGTATCGTACCTTTCCAGTGGTCTCAATGGGACCGGGTATCGTACCTTTCCAGTGGTCTCAATGGGACCGGGTATCGTACCTTTCCAGTGGTCTGAATGGGACCGTGTATCGTACCTTGCCAGTCGTCTCAATGGGACCGGGTATCGTACCTTTCCAGTGGTCTCAATGGGACCAGGTATCGTACCTTGCCAGTGGTCTCAATGGGACCGTGTATCGTACCTTTCCAGTGGTCTCAATGGGACCGGGTATCGTACCTTGCCAGTGGTCTCAATGGGACCAGGTATCGTACCTTGCCAGTGGTCTCAATGGGACCAGGTATCGTACCTCGCCAGTGGTCTCAATGGGACCGTGTATCGTACCTTTCCAGTGGTCTCAATGGGACCGGGTATCGTACCTTGCCAGTGGTCTCAATGGGACCGGGTATCGTACCTTTCCAGTGGTCTCAATGGGACCGGGTATCGTACCTTTCCAGTGGTCTCAATGGGACCGTGTATCGTACCTTGCCAGTCGTCTCAATGGGACCAGGTATCGTACCTTTCCAGTGGTCTCAATGGGACCGGGTATCGTACCTTTCCAGTGGTCTCAATTGGACCGGGTATCGTACCTCGCCAGTGGTCTCAATGGGACCGGGTATCGTACATCTCCAGTGGTCTCAATGGGATCGGGTATCGTAGCTTTCCAGTGGTCTTAATGGGACCGGGTATCGTACCTTTCCAGTGGTCTTAATGGGACTGGGTATCGTACCTTGCCAGTGGTCTCAATGGGACCGTGTATCGTACCTCGCCAGTGGTTTCAATGGGACCGGGTATCGTACCTTGCCAGTGGTCTCAATGGGACCGTGTATCGTACCTTTCCAGTGGTCTCAATGGGACCGGGTATCGTACCTTGCCGGTGGTCTCAATGGGACCAGGTATCGTACCTCGCCAGTGGTCTTAATGGGACCGGGTATCGTACCTTTCCAGTGGTCTCAATGGGACCGGGTATCGTAACTTGCCAGTGGTCTCAATGGGACCGGGTACCGTACCTTTCCAGTGGTCTTAATGGGACCAGGTGTCGTACCTTGCCAGTGGTCTCAATGGGACCGGGTATCATACCTTTCCAGGGGTCTCAATGGGACCAGGTATCGTATCTTTCCTGTGTTCTCAATGGGACCGAGTATCGTACCTTTCCAATGGTCTCAATGGGACCGGGTATCGTACCTCGCCAGTGGTCTTAATGGGACCGGGTATCGTACCTTTCCAGTGGTCTCAATGGGACCAGGTATCATACCTCGCCAGTGGTCTCAATGGGGCCGGGTATCGTACCTCGCCAGTGGTCTTAATGGGACCGGGTATCGTACCTTTCCAGTGGTCTCAATGGGACCGGGTATCGTACCTCGCCAGTGGTCTCAATGGGACCGGGTATCGTACCTTTCCAGTGGTCTCAATGCCACGAAGGCAGCAGACGTACAACAGCAGCCAGGCACACAGTAGACACAACACCATCCACCACTGCAGTCCTCCAGAGTCCCCAATGGATGTGGACGTGTTTAGTGTGTCTCTGTACCAGAAATAATCCACTGGGGAACTCCGGGCACATTCTGAGACCAAATCTACAGAGGGCAGCAAAAACACTATTAAACCCAAAGGCCAGTCCAGCAGCATTCTGATTCCAGACCTACAGGGGGCAGCAAAAACACTGTTAAACCCAAAGGCCAGTCCAGCATCATTCTGATTCCAGACCTACAGGGGGCAGCAAAAACACAGTCACGCCCAAATGCCAGTCCAGCAGCATTTAGCCTGATATTGACTTATGTAGATCCAGCTCGATGCCTCATAAGATCAGGATCCTGAACATTTCATCATTAGACCCCTTTTGAGGTCTTACATTTTTTTGAGAAAATTAGATTTTGTAGTTAACAGTGACTTTAAATCCATGCAGAACATGAACATACCTGTCAGGTTGGCATTGACAGGACACTGACTCCATGGCAGAGGGTTCTGGAAGGAGTTGAAGAAGTACCACATCACCCAGGCGATTATAGTGTTGTAGTACATACCCACCAGGAAGGAGACTAACAAGGAAGCGATGCCTGTAGGACACAATCATTTCAGATATCACCACATATAAGTGGTGCCTGAGGCCAGAGGAGGCTGGTGGGAGGAGCAATAGAAGGACGGGCTCATTGTAATGGCTGTCATGGAATTGACGGAACGGAGTCATTTGGTTTCCATGACATTTGATGTGTTTGATTCATTCCATGTATTCCATTCCAGCCATTACAACGAGCCCCTTCCTCCTGGGCCTCTGGTCAAAATAGTTCACTCTGTAGGGAACTATTTTGTATGCAGGCCTATAAGAAGGAGAAGATAGATACATACTCTACAAATATGATAACCTCACTTTCGCAGACTGCAGAACTTTCCTTCTTGACGTTGGACGTTTAACTACATACTTCTCTAAAAAAAAACAGGACTACTGTTTCTGTCGGACTCACCAACACCAGTCAGATGTGGGTTAATGGCCGTCCACACCCCGACACTGCCGCTCCTGAGGCGCTGTCCGATGGCAAACTCCAGGTGCAGCAGTGGAATCCCCTCCAGAACCAGCAGGATCAGGAACGGGATCATAAACGCTCCTGGGAACACAGGATCAGGAACGGGATCATAAACGCTCCTGGGAACACAGGATCAGGAATGGAATCATAAAACGCTCCTGGGAACACAGGATCAGGAATGGGATCATAAAACGCTCCTGGGAACACAGGATCAGGAATGGGATCATAAACGCTCCTGGGAACACAGGATCAGGAATGGAATCATAAACGCTCCTGGGAACACAGGATCAGGAACGGGATCATAAAACGCTCCTGGGAACACAGGTTCAGGAATGGAATCATAAAACGCTCCTGGGAACACAGGTTCAGGAATGGAATCATAAAACGCTCCTGGGAACACAGGATCAGGAATGGGATCATAAAACGCTCCTGGGAACACAGGATCAGGAATGGGATTGTAAAACGCTCCTGGGAACACAGGATCAGGAATGGGATCATAAAACGCTCCTGGGAACACAGGTTCAGGAATGGAATCATAAAACGCTCCTGGGAACACAGGATCAGGAATGGGATCATAAAACGCTCCTGGGAACACAGGATCAGGAATGGGATTGTAAAACGCTCCTGGGAACACAGGATCAGGAATGGGATCATAAAACGCTCCTGGGAACACAGGATCAGGAATGGGATCATAAACGCTCCTGGGAACACAGGATCAGGAACGGGATCATAAAACGCTCCTTGGAACACAGGATCAGGAATGGGATCATAAACGCTCCTGGGAACACAGGATCAGGAACGGGATCATAAACGCTCCTGGGAACACAGGATCAGGAATGGGATCATAAAACGCTCCTGGGAACACAGGTTCAGGAATGGAATCATAAAACGCTCCTGGGAACACAGGATCAGGAATGGGATCATAAAACGCTCCTGGGAACACAGGATCAGGAATGGAATCATTAAATGCTCCTGGGAACACAGGATCAGGAATGGGATTGTAAAACGCTCCTGGGAACACAGGATCAGGAATGGAATCATTAAATGCTCCTGGGAACACAGGATCAGGAATGGAATCATTAAATGCTCCTGGGAACACAGGATCAGGAATGGGATTGTAAAACGCTCCTGGGAACACAGGATCAGGAATGGGATCATAAACGCTCCTGGGAACACAGGATCAGGAACGGGATCATAAAACGCTCCTGGGAACACAGGATCAGGAATGGAATCATTAAATGCTCCTGGGAACACAGGATCAGGAATGGAATCATTAAATGCTCCTGGGAACACAAGATCAGGAATGGGATTGTAAAACGCTCCTGGGAACACAGGATCAGGAATGGGATCATAAAACGCTCCTGGGAACACAGGATCAGGAATGGGATCATAAACGCTCCTGGGAACACAGGATCAGGAATGGGATCATAAAACGCTCCTGGGAACACAGGATCAGGAATGGAATTATAAAACGCTCCTGGGAACACAGGATCAGGAATGGGATCATAAAACGCTCCTGGGAACACAGGATCAGGAATGGGATCATAAAACGCTCCTGGGAACACAGGATCAGGAATGGGATCATAAAACGCTCCTGGGAACACAGGATCAGGAATGGGATCATAAAACGCTCCTGGGAACACAGGATCAGGAATGGGATCATAAAACGCTCCTGGGAACACAGGATCAGGAATGGGATCATAAAACGCTCCTGGGAACACAGGATCAGGAATGGGATCATAAAACGCTCCTGGGAACACAGGATCAGGAATGGGATCATAAAACGCTCCTGGGAACACAGGATCAGGAATGGGATCATAAAACGCTCCTGGGAACACAGGATCAGGAATGGGATCATAAAACGCTCCTGGGAACACAGGATCAGGAATGGGATTGTAAAACGCTCCTGGGAACACAGGATCAGGAACGGGATCATAAACGCTCCTGGGAACACAGGATCAGGAATGGGATCATAAAACGCTCCTGGGAACACAGGATCAGGAACGGGATCATAAACGCTCCTGGGAACACAGGATCAGGAATGGGATCATTAAATGCTCCTGGGAACACAGGATCAGGAATGGGATTGTAAAACGCTCCTGGGAACACAGGATCAGGAACGGGATCATAAACGCTCCTGGGAACACAGGATCAGGAATGGAATCATAAAACGCTCCTGGGAACACAGGATCAGGAACGGGATCATAAACGCTCCTGGGAACACAGGATCAGGAATGGGATCATAAAACGCTCCTGGGAACACAGGATCAGGAATGGGATCATAAAACGCTCCTGGGAACACAGGATCAGGAATGGGATCATAAAACGCTCCTGGGAACACAGGATCAGGAATGGGATCATAAAACGCTCCTGGGAACACAGGATCAGGAATGGGATCATAAAACGCTCCTGGGAACACAGGATCAGGAATGGGATCATAAAACGCTCCTGAGAACACAGGATCAGGAATGGGATCATAAAACGCTCCTGGGAACACAGGATCAGGAACGGGATCATAAAACGCTCCTGGGAATGTGAGATAGGAAATGAGAATGACAGGTATCATCATAAAAACCTAAAATGGAAAAAGAGAGGTATCATAAAATGATTGATACCAGATCTGTATGTACTGAAGCCAACTTCTGGTATCAGGCTATTGAAGTCAGTAAAGTACACCCACACAAGGTCACGCTGCTGCTCCCATGTGACCATTCAACCCCTGAACAGTCTTTACTCTGTCGCCACGGCAACAAGCATGTATTTATTCATCACTGCCACAATTATTATTATACAGTACTATTTCTATTTTTATTTTTTTAAATGACCATTCTCATTATTTTACTGTATTTCACTAGTCTTGCATGTTGGAATGCTGGAAACCTAATGTTTTCTATTGTACCCTGCAATCGTACCTCCAACACTGTACATGTGACTATTAAACAATCTGAACCTGAACAACATATAAGGGCATAGGGGGAGACCCACATGCAGACACAGGAGGCAGATGGTTGAGCTGCGATATTTATTATAACAAAAGGGCTAGGCAAACGGCGGAGTGGTCAGATTCAGTGTCGGGACAGGCAAGGGTCAAAACCAGGAGGGCAAGGGTCAAAACCAGGAGGTCTCGGGGGGAAAACAGAGACTGTGGGAAAAACAGAGACTGGAGAAAACAGAGACTGGGGGAAACAGAGACTGTGGAAAAACAGAGACTGGGGGACAACAGAGACTGTGGAAAAACAGAGACTGGGGGAGAACAGAGACTGGGGGAAAACAGAGACTGGGGAAAACAGAGACTGGGGAAAACAGAGACTGGGGGAAAACAGAGACTGGGGAAAACAGAGACTGGGGAAAACAGAGACTGGGGGACAACAGAGTCTGGGAAAAACAGAGACTGGGGGAAAAACAGAGACTGGGGGACAACAGAGACTGTGGAAAAACAGAGACTGGGGGAGAACAGAGACTGTGGAAAAACAGAGACTGGGGGAGAACAGAGACTGGGGGAAAACAGAGACTGGGGAAAACAGAGACTGGGGGACAACAGAGACTGGAGGACAACAGAGACTGGGGGAAAACAGAGACTGGGGAAAACAGAGACTGGGGGACAACAGAGACTGGAGGACAACAGAGACTGGGGGGAAAACAGAGACTGGGGAAAACAGAGACTGGGGAAAACAGAGACTGGGGGACAACAGAGACTGGAGGACAACAGAGACTGGGGGAAAACAGAGACTGGGGAAAACAGAGACTGGGGGACAACAGAGACTGGAGGACAACAGAGACTGGGGGAAAACAGAGACTGGGGAAAACAGAGACTGGGGGACAACAGAGACTGGAGGACAACAGAGACTGGGGGAAAACAGAGACTGGGGGGAAAACAGAGACTGGGGGGAAAACAGAGACTGGGGAAAACAGAGACTGGAGGACAACAGAGACTGGGGGAAAACAGAGACTGGGGAAAACAGAGACTAGGGGAAAACAGAGACTAGGGGAAAACAGAGACTAGGGGGAAAACAGAGACTAGGGGGAAAACAGAGACTGGGGAAAACAGAGACTGGGGAAACCAGAGACTAGGGGGAAACCAGAGACTAGGGGGAAAACAGAGACTTGGGAAAACAGAGACTGGGGAAAACAGAGACTGGGGAAAACAGAGACTAGGGGACAACAGAGACTGGGGGAAAACAGAGACTGGGGAAAACAGAGACTGGGGGAAAACAGAGACTGGGGGGAAAACAGAGACTGGGGGAAAACAAAGACTGGGGAAAACAGAGACTGGAGGAAAACAGAGACTTGGGAAAACAGAGACTGGGGAAAACAGAGACTGGGGAAAACAGAGACTGGGGGGAAACAGAGACTGGGGGGAAAACAGAGACTGGGGGGAAAACAAAGACTGGGGAAAACAGAGACTGGAGGAAAACAGAGACTGGGAGAAAACAGAGACTGGGGAAAACAGAGACTGGGGGGAAAACAGAGACTGGGGGACAACAGAGACTGGGGGACAACAGAGACTGGGGAAAACAGAGACTGGAGGAAAACAGAGACTGGGGGAAAACAGAGACTGGGGGGAAAACAGAGACTGGGGAAAACAGAGACTGGAGGAAAACAGAGACTGGGGAAAAACAGAGACTGGGGGGAAAACAGAGACTGGAGGACAACAGAGACTGGAGGACAACAGAGACTGGGGGAAACAGAGACTGGAGGACAACAGAGACTGGGGAAAACAGAGACTGGGGGGGAAACAGAGACTGGGGGGAAAACAGAGACTGGAGGACAACAGAGACTGGGGAAAACAGAGACTGGGGGGACACAGAGACTGGGGAAAACAGAGACTGGGGGAAAACAGAGACTGGGGAAAACAGAGACTGGGGAAAAAGAGAGGAGAGAGGAAAACCGCTGGTTGACTTAAACAAAACAAGACGAATTGGCACAGAGAGACAGGAAACACAGGGATAAATACACTGGTACAGAGAGACAGGAAACACAGGGATAAATACACTGGTACAGAGAGACAGGAAACACAGGGATAAATACACTGGCACAGAGAGACAGGAAACACAGGGATCAATACACTGGTACAGAGAGACAGGAAACAGGGATAAATACACCGGCACAGAGAGACAGGAAACACAGGGATAAATACACTGGCACAGAGAGACAGGAAACACAGGGATAAATACACCGGTACAGAGAGACATGAAACACAGGGATAAATACACTGGTACAGAGAAACAGGAAACACAGGGATAAATACACCGGCACAGAGCGACAGGAAACACAGGGATAAATACACTGGTACAGAGAGACAGGAAACACAGGGATAAATACACTGGTACAGAGAGACAGGAAACACAGGGGTCTAATTGTCTGCCAGGACTCTGAGGAGTTTCCTTCATTGTGACATCACGGAATGGTCTAATTGTCTGTCAGGACTCTGAGGAGTTTCCTTCATTGTGACATCACGGAGTGGTCTAATTGTCTGTCAGGACTCTGAGGAGTTTCCTTCATTGTGACATCACGGAGTGGTCTAATTGTCTGTCAGGACTCTGAGGAGTTTCCTTCATTGTGACATCACGGAGTGGTCTAATTGTCTGTCAGGACTCTGAGGAGTTTCCTTCATTGTGACATCACGGAGTGGTCTAATTGTCTGTCAGGACTCTGAGGAGTTTCCTTCATTGTGACATCACGGAGTGGTCTAATTGTCTGTCAGGACTCTGAGGAGTTTCCTTCATTGTGACATCACGGAGTGGTCTAATTGTCTGTCAGGACTCTGAGGAGTTTCCTTCATTGTGACATCACGGAGTGGTCTAATTGTCTGTCAGGACTCTGAGGAGTTTCCTTCATTGTGACATCACGGAGTGGTCTAATTGTCTGTCAGGACTCTGAGGAGTTTCCTTCATTGTGACATCACGGAGTGGTCTAATTGTCTGTCACGACCTCTTTATGGACATATTCAATTATTATATGACATATTACTGCTATATGATTATATTATTATATGATAAGACGAGTGCTCATCGTTCTTTTATCAATGTAACAATCATCAATGTCAAAAGCCCTGCCAAGACGGAACAACATACTATATTTTTACACATTTCCCTTTTCCCAGTGCACTGCTTTAGACCAGAGCCCTATGGCACCCTATTCCCTATTTAAGAATTTACTTTTGAACAAGGCCCATATGGCTCTGGTAGTGCACTGTGGAGAGTATAGGGTGCAACTTGGGACGCAAATCTGTGAGAGCCTGGGACAGAGAGCCTGGTACAGAGAGCCTGGTACTGAGAGCCTGGTACGGAGAGCCTGGGACAGAGAGCCTGGGACAGAGAGCCTGTGACAGAGAGCCTGGGACAGAGAGCCTGGTACAGAGAGCCTGGTACTGAGAGTCTGGTACAGAGAGCCTGGTACTGAGAGCCTGGTACGGAGAGCCTGGGACAGAGAGCCTGGGACAGAGAGCCTGTGACAGAGAGCCTGGGACAGAGAGCCTGGTACAGAGAGCCTGGTACTGAGAGCTTGGGACAGATAGCCTGGGACAGAGAGCCTGGGACAGAGAGCCTGGTACTGAGAGCCTGGTACTGAGAGCCTGGTATGGAGACCCTGGGACAGAGAGCCTGGGACAGAGAGCCTGGGACAGAGAGCCTGGTACTGAGAGTCTGGTACTGAGAGCCTGGTACTGAGAGCCTGGTACGGAGAGCCTGGGACAGAGAGCCTGGGACAGAGAGCCTGTGACAGAGAGCCTGGGACAGAGAGCCTGGTACAGAGAGCCTGGTACTGAGAGTCTGGTAGAGAGAGCCTGGGACAGAGAGCCTGGGACAGAGAGCCTGGTACAGAGAGCCTGGTACTGAGAGCCTGGTACTGAGAGCCTGGTACGGAGAGCCTGTTACGGAGAGCCTGGAACAGAGAGCCTGGTACAGAGAGCCTGGTACTGAGAGTCTGGTACAGAGAGCCTGGTACTGAGAGCCTGGTACGGAGAGCCTGGGACAGAGAGCCTGGGACAGAGAGCCTGTGACAGAGAGCCTGGGACAGAGAGCCTGGGACAGAGAGCCTGGTACAGAGAGCCTGGTACTGAGAGTCTGGTACAGAGAGCCTGGGACAGAGAGCCTGGGACAGAGAGCCTGGTACTGAGAGCCTGGTACTGAGAGCCTGGTATGGAG
Source organism: Oncorhynchus keta (assembly GCF_023373465.1). NCBI lineage: Eukaryota > Metazoa > Chordata > Actinopteri > Salmoniformes > Salmonidae > Oncorhynchus > Oncorhynchus keta. Next base: position 5,972,750 of record NC_068439.1, on the reverse strand, counting down.
ACCCTGGGACAGAGAGCCTGGGACAGAGAGCCTGGGACAGAGAGCCTGGTACTGAGAGTCTGGTACTGAGAGCCTGGTACTGAGAGCCTGGTACGGAGAGCCTGGGACAGAGAGCCTGGGACAGAGAGCCTGTGACAGAGAGCCTGGGACAGAGAGCCTGGTACAGAGAGCCTGGTACTGAGAGTCTGGTAGAGAGAGCCTGGGACAGAGAGCCTGGGACAGAGAGCCTGGTACAGAGAGCCTGGTACTGAGAGCCTGGTACTGAGAGCCTGGTACGGAGAGCCTGTTACGGAGAGCCTGGAACAGAGAGCCTGGTACAGAGAGCCTGGTACAGAGAGCCTGGTACAGAGAGTCTGGTACAGAGAGCCTGGTACAGAGAGCCTGGTACTGAGAGTCTGGTACAGAGAGCCTGGTACAGAGAGCCTGGTACTGAGAGCCTGGTACTGAGAGCCTGGTACAGAGAGCCTGGTACTGAGAGCCTGGTACAGAGAGCCTGGTACAGAGAGCCTGGTACTGAGAGCCTGGTACAGAGAGCCTGTTACGGAGAGCCTGTTACGGAGAGCCTGGTACAGAGAGCCTGTTACGGAGAGCCTGGTAAAGAGAGCCTGGTACAGAGAGTCTGGTACAGAGAGCCTGGTACAGAGAGCCTGGTACAGATAGTCTGGTACAGAGAGCCTGGTACTGAGAGCCTGGTACAGAGAGCCTGGTACAGAGAGCCTGGTACAGAGAGCCTGGTACAGAGAGTCTGGTACAGAGAGCCTGGTAAAGAGAGCCTGGTACAGAGAGTCTGGTACAGAGAGCCTGGTACTGAGAGCCTGGTACAGAGAGCCTGGTACAGAGAGCCTGGTACTGAAGAAATCTGAAGAAAGCATGGTTTGACAGTATTTCAGTCTGAAGAAAGCATGGTTTGACAGTATTTAAATCTGAAGAAAGCATGGTTTGACAGTATTTAAATCTGAAGAAAGCATGGTTTGACAGTATTTAAATCTGAAGAAAGCATGGTTTGACAGTATTTAAATCTGAAGAAAGCATGGTTTGACAGTATTTGAGTCTGAAGAAAGTTTGGTTTGAAGTGACTGAAATACATCAGAAAGGTAGTGGGTAGTTCAGAACACCATCAGGCATTACTTGTGGTATGATCTCCTGTGTAGAAAAGAGCATCATCATTGATTATGTTCTTTTCCCCCAGTCTGATTTAGTGAATGGTCTTGTCCCACTTGGGGTCGCGTCTCCTAGTTTGGGAAACTGATTTAGTGAATGGTCTTGTCCCACTTGGGGTCGCGTCTCCTAGTTTGGGAAACTGATTTAGTGAATGGTCTTGTCCCACTTGGGGTCGCGTCCCAATACTTGTGGTATGATCTCCTGTGTAGAAAAGAGCATCATCATTGTTGGCATTGTAGATGGAAACAGAAGACAAATTCCTATGTTGCCTCCCCTCCGGGAATAGATAGTGAAATGTAACTAATACAACTCTCAAGGTTTCGGGAAGACAAGACATGGCTGAAGATGAACTGTCACAACGTTACGTAAACACTTGGACATGACTCAGCCATTTGAACTTGACTTTGCATTTGACTTTAAAAAAAAATTTAAAAAAGGAATTACAACCGTTCAGCTCCAATCTATAGCTGATTGGTGTCCTCGCTAAGGAAACATAAACATGGGTATCTTTTTCAGGGTCTCCACAGGTTCTACACGTGTTACTTCATAGATAGGCTACGTCACTGCCCTCGTTGGTCTCTGCCTGACTGAACAGTGGTCACATTCATTAGGACACACTGTAGTAAAACTGTACCAAAAACCTTGTTGCAACCGACCACACAGGGAACACAAAGACAAAACGGAACTCCTATATTATTTTTTATTCTTATTTTAGAACAAATATATATTTATTTTTTTGGAGGGGGGGTGGGGGGGGTCAGTTTTAATAGTGCAGATTAGGTTGTAGAATCCCTCAATGTAAATGTCTGTATGATTTCCAATACCCTATATATATATGTTTATATATGTTTCTGTATATATACACTGTACATACATACATATCTTTAAAAAATATATTTTCCTTTATTATATTCCCCTAACCTTACCCACCCGTTGTCACGCCCTGGTCGAAGTATTTTGTGTTTTTCTTCATGTATTTGGTCAGGCCAGGGTGTGACATGGGTTTTTGTATGTGGTGTGTAGATCGTGGGATTGTAGCTTAGTGGGGTGTTCTAGGTTAGTCTATGGCTGTCTGAAGTGGTTCTCAATCAGAGGCAGGTGTTTATCATTGTGTCTGATTGGGAACCATATTTAGGCAGCCATATTCTTTGGTTGTATTGTGGGTGATTGTCCTGAGTGTCTTGATGTCCTTGTTAGATGTTAGTTGACACACAAGTATAGGCTGTTTCGGGTTTCGTTTATTGTTTTTGTAGTGTTTGTGTTTAGTCGTGTTTACGTTTGTTTAAATAAACATGGATCGCAATCGACACGCTGCAGTTTGGTCCGACTCTCCTTCACCATTAGAAAACCATTACACCCGTCCCCTAATTGCAGTAAACTAATGGACAACAATACTTAAGCTTCTACTTCCAGTATATACGTACTATATACATGTTACGGACACAGTAATATATGCCATTTAGCAGACGCTTTTATCCAAAGCGACTTATGTGTGCATACATTCTACGTATGGGTGGTCCCGGGAATCGAACCCACTACCCTGGCGTTACAAGCGCCATGCTCTACCAACTGAGCTACAGAACCACAGTATATTTTACATTCGTTTTTTGCTAAGAGTATAATTATATTATTGTTTAATTGACTATGCCTTTTCAAATCACCCAGCAGCGCTATCTGCAGAGTTAGCTCCAGGTAAATGTTGTCCTTCTTCAACCATTCCTGAACCTGCATCCAGAAACAAGCTACATATGAACAGTACCAAAACAAGCTACATATGAACAGTACCAAAACAAGCTACATATGAACAGTACCAAAACAAGCTACATATGGACAGTACCAAAACAAGCTACATATGAACAGTACCAAAACAAGCTACATATGAACAGTACCAAAACAAGCTACATATGGACAGTACCAAAACAAGCTACATATGGACAGTACCAAAACAAGCTACATATGGACAGTACCAAAACAAGCTACATATGGACAGTACCAAAACAAGCTACATATGGACAGTACCAAAACAAGCTACATATGAACAGTACCAAAACAAGCTACATATGGACAGTACCAAAACAAGCTACATATGAACAGTACCAAAACAAGCTACATATGAACAGTACCAAAACAAGCTACATATGGACAGTACCAAAACAAGCTACATATGAACAGTACCAAAACAAGCTACATATGAACAGTACCAAAACAAGCTACATATGAACAGTACCAAAACAAGCTACATATGGACAGTACCAAAACAAGCTACATATGAACAGTACCAAAACAAGCTACATATGGACAGTACCAAAACAAGCTACATATGAACAGTACCAAAACAAGCTACATATGGACAGTACCAAAACAAGCTACATATGGACAGTACCAAAACAAGCTACATATGGACAGTACCAAAACAAGCTACATATGGACAGTACCAAAACAAGCTACATATGAACAGTACCAAAACAAGCTACATATGAACAGTACCAAAACAAGCTACATATGAACAGTACCAAAACAAGCTACATATGAACAGTACCAAAACAAGCTACATATGAACAGTACCAAAACAAGCTACATATGGACAGTACCAAAACAAGCTACATATGAACAGTACCAAAACAAGCTACATATGAACAGTACCAAAACAAGCTACATATGAACAGTACCAAAACAAGCTACATATGAACAGTACCAAAACAAGCTACATATGAACAGTACCAAAACAAGCTACATATGAACAGTACCAAAACAAGCTACATATGAACAGTACCAAAACAAGCTACATATGAACAGTACCAAAACAAGCTACATATGAACAGTACCAAAACAAGCTACATATGAACAGTACCAAAACAAGCTACATATGAACAGTACCAAAACAAATGATCTAATGATTCGGTCTCTTTACAGCAAAATCTGCAGAGTTGGGATGGTTGTATTCCTCATATATATAGAATTTTATTGGTTGCAAGAATTTTGTATAATTATTGAAATTTAAAAAGTTTTACGTATCTATATGTGTCATGAAATCAGTACATCGAACATCTCTTCACAACTATTTAGCAATCTATATGGCACAACTTTATTTTTAAAAAAAAATTAAAACGTTTTTTTTATTGTTTAGTTTTTGTCTGGCTAGCCGTTCCAAATAAAATAGAATTTAAAATAGAGAAGTAGGTATTGTTTACTATTTTACACCCAGGGTTACTATACATAACTTTAAACCATTTTATAAGAGAAAATTGAAATGTTCTAGGCATTTATATGTAAATTCCAGTCGGACTTTATCAAACACCTTTTCAAAGTCAGCTATGAATACCAGGCCTGGTTTCCCAGATTTTTCAGTGTTATATTGTTTCCAGTTCTTGGCTTATATTTTCTAAATTTTTATCGTCCATGTAAAAAATATCCTAAATCCTCGCCCACGTGGAAATTCTGTAAGATTAATTAATGTATATGCCAATTATTTCATGATTTTTCACATTTTGAAGTTTTGAAATGATCTCACAACCTAACCTGAAGATATCCGGGATAAAGGTAAATACAAAGTGCATATTTATCACAAAGCACTAGCCGTTATCTAAAGGTGGGACCTCACCCACTGATTAGGAAACACTAGTGTTGACTAAGGTTCAATAACACTGCTGTTGGAGGGACACAGGGTTGATTCACTATGGAGTTGAGGGACACAGGGTTGATTCACTATAGTGTTGAGGGACCCAGAGTTGATTCACTCTGGTGTTGAGGGACACAGGGTTGATTCACTCTGGTGTTGAGGGACACAGGGTTGATTCACTCTGGTGTTGAGGGACCCAGAGTTGATTCACTCTGGTGTTGAGGGACACAGGGTTGATTCACTCTGGTGTTGAGGGACACAGAGTTGATTCACTCTGGTGTTGAGGGACACAGAGTTGATTCACTCTGGTGTTGAGGGACACAGGGTTGATTCACTCTGGTGTTGAGGGACACAGGGTTGATTCACTCTGGTGTTGAGGGACACAGAGTTGATTCACTCTGGTGTCGAGGGACACAGAGTTGATTCACTCTGGTGTTGAGGGACACAGGGTTGATTCACTCTGGTGTCGAGGGACACAGAGTTGATTCACTCTGGTGTTGAGGGACACAGGGTTGATTCACTCTGGTGTTGGAGGGACACAGAATGTGTGCAAGCCTTTGTGATCACAGACACTACTGTAGATTTGTTTCATCAGTTGGGTTAGAGCTGGGCTGTAACAAAATCCTGCACATCCTCAGCTCTCAAGGACTGGAGTCGACCGAATGTGCTGTACTGTATGTTGGAGAAATGTTGTTTAAAAAAAAAACTCTCTGCTTCTATCTGTGGGTCTTGAAGTGAACAGTTCCCCCTACAGGGGTCATGTTCATTAGGACACACTGTAGAAAAACGTACCAAAACCTTTCTGCAACCGTCCACAAAACAAGCATTTGTTATTGGACATGTTTAGGTGGTCTCTCCCTGTTTCAAGCCATGTTCTTCCCTTCGCTGTGGAATTCATTTGACCCCTGTTAAACCACAACATACTCCGTATGGACCAATAGTCGACGTGAGATTCAACATATTTCTATTACGTAATAACTGTGTGCCTCATCAGTCAGTGCTTTGATGGTATTTACGTCCAACCGGCCTCAAAACCGCAGACCACATGGTCACCCTTGAACCTCCACATCCGTCTTCTTCACCTTCGGGATGGTCTGAGGGGCTAACCGCTCAGAACACATCCGACTTCTCCACCTACGGGATGGTGTGAGGGGCTAACCGCCCAGAACACATCTGTCTTCTCCACCTACGGGATGGTGTGAGGGGCGAACCGCCCAGAACACATCCGTCTTCTCCACCTACGGGATGGTGTGAGGGGCGAACCGCCCAGAACACATCCGTCTTCTTCACCTACGGGATGGTGTGAGGGGCGAACCGCCCAGAACACATCCGTCTTCTCCACCTTCGGGATGGTGTGAGGGGCGAACCGCCCAGAACACATCCGTCTTCTTCACCTTCGGGATGGTCTGAGGGGCGAACCGCCCAGAACACATCCGTCTTCTTCACCTACGGGATGGTGTGAGGGGCGAACCGCCCAGAACACATCCGTCTTCTCCACCTACGGGATGGTGTGAGGGGCGAACCGCCCAGAACACATCCGTCTTCTCCACCTACGGGATGGTGTGAGGGGCGAACCGCCCAGAACACATCCGTCTTCTCCACCTACGGGATGGTGTGAGGGGCGAACCGCCCAGAACACATCCGTCTTCTCCACCTACGGGATGGTCTGAGGGGCGAACCGCCCAGAACACATCCGTCTTCTCCACCTACGGGATGGTGTGAGGGGCGAACCGCCCAGAACACATCCGTCTTCTCCACCTACGGGATGGTGTGAGGGGCGAACCGCCCAGAACACATCCGTCTTCTCCACCTACGGGATGGTGTGAGGGGCGAACCACCCAGAACACATCCATCTTCTCCACCTACGGGATGGTGTGAGGGGCGAACCGCCCAGAACACATCCATCTTCTTCACCTACGGGATGGTGTGAGGGGCGAACCGCCCAGAACACATCCGTCTTCTTCACCTACGGGATGGTGTGAGGGGCGAACCGCCCAGAACACATCCGTCTTCTCCACCTACGGGATGGTCTGAGGGGCGAACCGCCCAGAACACATCCGTCTTCTTCACCTTCGGGATGGTGTGAGGGGCGAACCGCCCAGAACACATCCGTCTTCTTCACCTTCGGGATGGTGTGAGGGGCGAACCGCCCAGAACACATCCGTCTTCTTCACCTTCGGGATGGTGTGAGGGGCGAACCGCCCAGAACACATCCGTCTTCTTCACCTTCGGGATGGTGTGAGGGGCGAACCGCCCAGAACACATCCGTCTTCTTCACCTTCGGGATGGTGTGAGGGGCGAACCGCCCAGAACACATCCGTCTTCTCCACCTTCGGGATGGTGTGAGGGGCGAACCGCCCAGAACACATCCGTCTTCTCCACCTACGGGATGGTGTGAGGGGCGAACCGCCCAGAACACATCCGTCTTCTTCACCTACGGGATGGTGTGAGGGGCTAACCGCCCAGAACAGCTGATGGAAACAGTGGGTTCGACACACACGGAATCATTTCTACATGAACCGTTGATGCTATAAAATACTGTGTATTTAGTCACAACATCTGTTCAGTATTCACATACAGTACAAGAGTGTTAGATCATAGTTCATAGTTCAGCCTCAATGATGATGGCGGTGGTAAACTCATCATTACGCTTTCTGTTTTTATGAGGGGAGTTTTAACTGGGCCACTTTTCCCCGTCTCCTCTTCCTGGCAGATAACGTACTTCACTGTAAGACTCTCCTCTCTAATGTATTTTGAGGGATAAACTAGTGAATTAGTGTTCTTAGAATCATTGGTAATAATCACATTTAGAATTAGTGTTCTTAGCTAGAATCATTGGTAATAATCACATTTAGAATTAGTGTTCTTAGCTAGAATCATTGGTAATAATCACATTTATAATTAGTGTTCTTAGAACCATTGGTAATAATGACATTTAGAATTTGTGTTCTTAGCTAGAATCATTGGTAATAATCACATTTAGAATTAGTGTTCTTAGCTAGAATCATTGGTAATAATCACATTTAGAATTAGTGTTCTGAGAATCATTGGTAATAATCACATTTAGAATTAGTGTTCTTAGCTAGAATCATTGGTAATAATCACATTTAGAATTAGTGTTCTTAGCTAGAATCATTGGTAATAATAACATTTAGAATTAGTGTTCTGAGAATCATTGGTAATAATCACATTTAGAATTAGTGTTCTTAGCTAGAATCATTGGTAATAATCACATTTATAATTAGTGTTCTTAGAATCATTGGTAATAATCACATTTAGAATTAGTGTTCTTAGAATCATTGGTAATAATCACATTTAGAATTAGTGTTCTTAGAATCATTGGTAATAATCACATTTAGAATTAGTGTTCTTAGCTAGAATCATTGGTAATAATCACATTTAGAATTAGTGTTCTTAGAATCATTGATAATAATCACATTTAGAATTAGTGTTCTTAGAATCATTGGTAATAATCACATTTAGAATTAGTGTTCTTAGCTAGAATCATTGGTAATAATCACATTTAGAATTAGTGTTCTTAGAATCATTGGTAATAATCACATTTAGAATTAGTGTTCTTAGAATCATTGGTAATAATCACATTTAGAATTAGTGTTCTGAGAATCATTGGTAATAATCACATTTAGAATTAGTGTTCTTAGCTAGAATCATTGGTAATAATCACATTTATAATTAGTGTTCTTAGAATCATTGGTAATAATCACATTTAGAATTAGTGTTCTTAGAATCATTGGTAATAATCACATTTAGAATTAGTGTTCTTAGAATCATTGGTAATAATCACATTTAGAATTAGTGTTCTTAGCTAGAATCATTGGTAATAATCACATTTAGAATTAGTGTTCTTAGAATCATTGGTAATAATCACATTTAGAATTAGTGTTCTTAGAATCATTGGTAATAATCACATTTAGAATTAGTGTTCTTAGCTAGAATCATTGGTAATAATCACATTTAGAATTAGTGTTCTTAGAATCATTGGTAATAATCACATTTAGAATTAGTGTTCTTAGAATCATTGGTAATAATCACATTTAGAATTAGTGTTCTTAGAATCATTGGTAATAATCACATGTAGAATTAGTGTTCTTAGAATCATTGGTAATAATCACATTTAGAATTAGTGTTCTTAGAATCATTGGTAATAATCACATTTAGAATTAGTGTTCTTAGCTAGAATCATTGGTAATAATCACATTTAGAATTAGTGTTCTTAGAATCATTGGTAATAATCACATTTAGAATTAGTGTTCTTAGCTAGAATCTTTGGTAATAATCTACACAACATCGGGCTCTTTTATCCTTTAACTGAAATCTCTGAATTTCCATGACTGAATAACTATCTGTTTATATGGGTCAACTGGTGTTTGCTTACAAGCACGTTCGTCTCTTTTAAGATATTGTTTTAAAGCTCTATGTGAATTCTACAGTTCCTTGATAAAGCTCCAGAAATGTAGTTATTGACACATTTCACTCTCTTGAAATGAATCGCTCTGTTACAGTTACCTGAACCATTCCTACAGTTGGAGTCATTACAGTAGTCCTGTGTAGGAGTCATTACAGTAGTCCTGTGTAGGAGTCATTACAGTAGGGCCTGTGTAGGAGTGAATACAGTAGGTCTATGTAGGAGTCATTACAGTAGGGCCTGTGTAGAAGTCATTACTGTAGGGTCTGTGTAGAAGTCATTACAGTAGGCCTATGTAGGAGTCATTACAGTAGGTCTATGTAGGAGTCAATACAGTAGGTCTATGTAGGAGTCATTACAGTAGGGCCTGTGTAGAAGTCATTACTGTAGGGCCTGTGTAGGAGTCATTACAGTAGGCCTATATAGGAGTCAATACAGTAGGTCTATGTAGGAGTCATTACAGTAGGTCTATGTAGGAGGCATTACAGTAGGGCCTATGTAGGAGTCATTACAGTAGGGCCTATGTAGGAGGCATTACAGTAGCTCTATGTAGGAGTCATTACAGTACGGCCTGTGTAGGAGTCATTACAGTAGGGCCTGTGTAGGAGTCATTACAGGAGGGCCTGTGTAGTAGGCATTACAGTAGTCTTATGTAGGAGTCATTACAGTAGGGCCTGTGCAGTAGGCATTACACTAGTCCTATGTAGGAGTCATTACAGTAGGGCCTGTGTAGGAGTCATTACAGTAGTCCTATGTAGGAGTCATTACAGTAGGTCTATGTAGGAGTCATTACAGTAGTCCTATGTAGGAGGCATTACAGTAGGTCTATGTAGGAGTCATTACAGTAGGGCCTGTGTAGGAGTCATTACAGTAGTCCTATGTAGGAGTCATTACAGTAGTCCTGTGTAGTAGGCATTACAGTAGGCCTATATAGGAGTCAATACAGTAGGTCCGATGTAGGAGTCATTACAGTAGATCTATGTAGGAGTCATTACAGTAGGCCTATGTAGGAGTCATTAAAGTAGTCCTATGTAGGAGGCATTACAGTAGTCCTATGTAGGAGGCATTACAGTAGGCCTATATAGGAGTCAATACAGTAGGTCCGATGTAGGAGTCATTACAGTAGATCTATGTAGGAGTCATTACAGTAGGGCCTGTGTAGGAGTCATTACAGTAGGGCCTGTGTAGGAGTCATTACAGTAGGGCCTGTGTAGGAGTCATTACAGTAGTCCTGTGTAGGAGTCATTAGAGTAGGGCCTGTGTAGTAGGCATTACAGTAGGGCCTGTGTAGGAGTCATTACAGTAGGCCTGTGTAGTAGGCATTACAGTAGGGCCTGTGTAGGAGTCATTACAGTAGGGACTATGTAGTAGGCATTACAGTAGGGCCTATGTAGGAGTCATTACAGTAGGGCCTGTGTAGTAGGCATTACAGTAGGGCCTGTGTAGGAGTCATTACAGTAGGGCCTGTGTAGTAGGCATTACAGTAGTCCTATGTAGGAGGCATTACAGTAGGGCCTGTGTAGGAGTCATTACAGTAGGGCCTGTGTAGGAGTCATTACAGTAGGGCCTATGTAGGAGTCATTACAGTAGGGCCTATGTAGGAGTCATTACAGTAGGCCTATGTAGGAGTCATTACAGTAGGGCCTATGTAGGAGGCATTACAGTAGGGCCTGTGGGCCTGTGTAGGAGTCATTACAGTAGGGCCTGTGTAGGAGTCATTACAGTAGGGCCTATGTAGGAGTCATTACAGTAGGGCCTATGTAGGAGTCATTACAGTAGGGCCTATGTAGGAGTCATTAGAGTAGGGCCTGTGTAGGAGTCATTACAGTAGGGCCTGTGTAGGAGTCATTACAGTAGGGCCTATGTAGGAGTCATTACAGTAGGGCCTGTGTAGGAGTCATTACAGTAGGGCCTGTGTAGGAGTCATTACAGTTGGGCCTGTGTAGGAGTCATTACAGTAGGGCCTATGTAGGAGTCATTACAGTAGGGCCTATGTAGGAGTCATTACAGTAGGGCCTATGTAGGAGTCATTACAGTAGGGCCTATGTAGGAGTCATTACAGTAGGGCCTATGTAGGAGTCATTAGAGTAGGGCCTGTGTAGGAGTCATTACAGTAGGGCCTGTGTAGGAGTCATTACAGTAGGGCCTATGTAGGAGTCATTACAGTAGGGCCTGTGTAGGAGTCATTACAGTAGTCCTATGTAGGAGGCATTACAGTAGGCCTATATAGGGGTCAATACAGTAGTCCTATGTAGGAGGCATTACAGTAGTCCTATGTAGGAGGCATTACAGTAGGCCTATATAGGAGTCAATACAGTAGGTCCGATGTAGGAGTCATTACAGTAGATCTATGTAGGAGTCATTACAGTAGGGCCTGTGTAGGAGTCATTACAGTAGGGCCTGTGTAGGAGTCATTACAGTAGTCCTGTGTAGGAGTCATTACAGTAGGCCTGTGTAGTAGGCATTACAGTAGGGCCTGTGTAGGAGTCATTACAGTAGGGCCTATGTAGTAGGCATTACAGTAGGGCCTATGTAGGAGTCATTACAGTAGGGCCTGTGTAGTAGGCATTACAGTAGGGCCTGTGTAGGAGTCATTACAGTAGGGCCTGTGTAGTAGGCATTACAGTAGTCCTATGTAGGAGGCATTACAGTAGGGCCTGTGTAGGAGTCATTACAGTAGGGCCTGTGTAGGAGTCATTACAGTAGGGCCTATGTAGGAGTCATTACAGTAGGGCCTATGTAGGAGTCATTACAGTAGGCCTATGTAGGAGTCATTACAGTAGGGCCTATGTAGGAGGCATTACAGTAGGGCCTGTGTAGGAGTCATTACAGTAGGGCCTGTGTAGGAGTCATTACAGTAAGGGAAGTCCCCCCTGTATTGGACAAAAATGAATGGCAAGTCATTGGCATCGGACAAACCATATACACATTGGCCAATACCACCCAATTCGGCGTTGATTCATGCAAAGTGTATTGCAAATGCCATATGGCAATTGCCAGTTGTAACACTTTAAAAATTCAACAGGGGGCAAATGCGCTCCACCGGGGTTTTTCATATTGGAGATGTAACCCAAGTCAATGTCCAAAAGTAAAATTTTGAAAAAAAGAAATTTTTTTCAAAAACTTATCACCCCTTAAAAAAGTGCTTTCTGGACCGTTTTTCGAAATTCTTTCGATTTTTTGTCAATTACACATGTGTAAGAACTGTATGAATATACTTTTGTCCAATTTTATTATCATAATTTTTTTATTTTTTACATGCGCATAAGGAATATGTTTTGTCCAATTTCAATATGATTTCATAGGAAGTCAAAAGTCAAAAGTCAAAAATGTCAAAATTTTGTAAAAAACTTCACACACCCTTAAAAAAGTGCTTTCTGGACCGTTTTTCGAAATTATTTCGATTTTTTTGTCAATTACACATGTGTAAGAACTGTATGAATATACTTTTGTCCAATTTTATTATCATATTTTTTATATTTTTTTAAATTGTGAATAAGGAATTTTTTTGTGGGCCAAATGACATAAGAAATTTGACATGCTCAAAAATCCTGCAGAAATGCAAAATTGACTGGCCTGATGAACTCGGGATGGCCGAGCAGTGATAGTTGTACATTTCCATCACTCGTTGTGTTGACTTCATCATGTCCATTTTGTGATGTTTTTTCACTATATAATCATATTGCAAGTGCACGTGCATTTGCAATATGGTTCAATGGACAATTACTATATGAAATTTGACATGCTCAAAAATCCTGCAGAAATGCAAAATTGACTGGCCAGATGAACTCGGGATGGAAAAAGGAGCAACTATCACTGTCAGGCCATCCTGTGTTCATCTTGTCAGTCAATTTTGCATTTCTGCATGATTTTTGAGCATGTCAAATTTCATATGGTAAATGCACATTGAAACATATTGCAAATGCACGTGCATTTGCAATATGTTTCAATGTGCATTTACCATATGAAATTTGACCTTGCTCAAAAATGCAAAATTGACTGGTCTGATGAACACAGGATGGCCGAGCAGTGATAGTTGTACATTTCCATCACTCGTTGTGTTGATTTCATCATGTCCATTAGGTGATGTTTTTTCACTATAGAATCATATTGTAAGTGCACGTGCATTTGCAATATGTTTCAATGTGCATTTACCATATGAAATTTGACATGCTCAAAAATGCAAAATTGACTGGTCTGATGAACACAGGATGGCCGAGCAGTGATAGTTGTTCCTTTCCATCACTCGTTGTGTTGATTTCATCATGTCCATTAGGTGATGTTTTTTCACTATAGAATCATATTGCAAATGCACGTGCATTGTTGTGCAACTGGTAACCCAAAAATAAAAATATGGTTGTAAATGCATTTACCGGGACGCCTATTGTCCATGCCCGCTATGGGAGTACCCTACTACGGCCCTCTATCTGTTGAGTCCGTCCTGAGTGCTTTATGGACTGTTTAAAATATTCTGATGGATACGCATGTTGTGCAACTGGTGATTGAAAATAGGCACCTGGTAACCCCCCAAAAAATATGCTTGTAAATGCATTTACCGGTCATTCTGATATTAATGCTCGCTATGGGAACACAGGATGGCCGGGCAGTGATAGTTGTACATTTCCATCACTCGTTGTGTTGATTTCATCATGTCCATTAGGTGATGTTTTTACACTATAGAATCATATTGCAAGTGCACGCGCATTTGCAATATGTTTCAATGTGCATTTACCATATGAAATTTGACATGCTCAAAAATGCAAAATTGACTGGTCTGATGAACACAGGATGGCCGAGCAGTGATAGTTGTACATTTCCATCACTCGTTGTGTTGATTTCATCATGAACATTAGGTGATGTTTTTTCACTATAGAATCATATTGTAAGTGCACGTGCATTTGCAATATGTTTCAATGTGCATTTACCATATGAAATTTGACATGCTCAAAAATGCAAAATTGACTGGTCTGATGAACACAGGATGGCCGAGCAGTGATAGTTGTACATTTCCATCACTCGTTGTGTTGATTTCATCATGTCCATTTGTTTATGTTTTCTCACTTTTGCAAAGTCACTGTGCATTTGCAATATGGTTCAATGGGCAGGTACCATCACGAATTTGTCATGCTATAAAAATCCTGCAGGAATGTGAAATTGACTGGCCCGATGAACTCGGGATGGCTGGGCAGTGATTCTGGTTCAACTCAATGGCTCGTTAGGGTTGATTTCAGAATGTCACTTTTGGTGATGGTACCTCACCGTTTAAACATATTGCTAATGTACAAAAGTCAACTAGCAAGTCAGTGTCCACCAGTCAATTAGATGTCATTCTGACACCAAACTGATACAAATTGACACTAAACCCACTTTTTCCAACCTGTTTAGTAGCCAACTATCACACACTTCAGAGCTGGCCCAAAATTCACAACGCCTTTGGTTCAAACCATAAAAAAAACATAAAACATGTAGTTACGTTCTAGCTGCGGGTCCATTTCTTATGTTACATGTAGGCCTAGCTGAGGCGACCCCGAATCCTAAGTTTCGGCTCGATCGGTCATTTGGTGTCCGAGCAAAACCCTAATTGGTGCTGAAAATCCACTTTTTTCCATGACTTGCTACGGGGTCCTTGAATGAGCTATCGGACAGAAACGTTGGGGTCTGTCTATATGGGCCGAGACGGTCGCAATTCACCTAGTCTTGTGTCTCTGAGACATTTCTAAATGTCGCCATTTTCGTAATGGTCAAAATGAATTGAAGTCATTGCAAATGTACGAAGCTGTTTCTCGGTCCGAGAACCGTCTAGAGCCACGTAACTCACCACGCACTATCGACCTGAGGTCTAGAACAGGATTCTAAAGTTTCGGAACTCTAGGTCTGACGGTTCTTTTTAGCTCGAACAAAGCTATCTATTGGAGGCACTGTCTGTCTCTACAAACCCCAATACGTCCCTCCTTCCAAGTTGTGTGTCTGTGTGATTTAGTTTTCCTTTGAAATTTTATGGGAAAAATGACTGATTTACAGTTCATGGGGGTTGCCTAATCACACATATGAAGTTTTGGACAGATCTGACTTTTTTAACCCCTCGAAACAGCCCCTGAGACACCAATTAAGGCACTTCCGGTTGGCACAGGAAGCTATAAGTCAACACATATCCTCACTGGGCTATGCTTTTACAGAATCCTGAGTTTTAAGTCCTTATGTTAAGAATTGACTGATTTACACAGGGTTGAATGCACTATGTCTATCAAACTGCAGGCAGGTAATGGAAAAACACTTTTAGGGTGATTTTAACCACTTCCGGTTGGTCCAGGAAGCTTAGAATCAACACAGGTAGACCTCATACTGTCCTGAAGGACTGTCATCAAAGACAGGTTCATACGGCATTCATAACCCATATAGACTTCAGGTTGAATTTAGGGGTGCAGGCAATGTATTCCTATGGGGAGAGAAGTCAATGCAAACTCTTTGAAGTAAACACCTTATTTTAACTATTAAGGGTTAATGCCACACGGTCAAGGTTAGGCTTGCACGGATCGGGAGGACCTTAGGAACGTACCTGAGGTCGAATTGTGCTTCTCACCCTAACGGTTCTCTCACTGTCACCCAAAAGCAAATGACGTTGTGGGGCAGGCTTCATTTTGGGCCTACTTTTCTAATGGTCGCTGCGCTCAAACCGAGCGAGCTACGGTCAAGCGGGATATCTCGTTGAACTCGGCACGGCCTAGACATTATGTTTATGCCATTGCCTGCTCTCTGTGTCTTTGAGAACCACACTTTTTCACTCCATCCTTGCTGTGTGTGCGTGTGAGAGCTTTTCTTTGACATCTGCTGGGAGAAATGACTGATTTACAGTTTAGGAGGGTTACCTGGTCACACATATGAAGTTTTGGAGAGATGTGACTTTTCTAACCCTTCAAAACAGACAGTGTGACCCAATTAAAGGCACTTCCGGTTGGCACAGGAAGCTATAAGTAAACACATGTCTTGATTGACATAAACACTTACAGAATCCTGAGTTTTAAGTCTTTAAGTTAAGAATTGACTGATCTATGATCTACACAGTGTTGAATGCAGTCATTTTCACCTTTGAAGGTTATGTACATCAAAACTCCTTTTGGGTCAATCTAACCACTTCCGGTTGCTCCAGGAAGCTTAGAATCGACACAGGTAGACCTCATAGTGGTCTGATGGACTGTCATAGAAGACAGGTTCATAAGGCATTCATAACCCACATAGGCTTCAGGTTGAATTTAGAGGTGCAGGCAATGTATTCCTATGGGGAGAGAAGTCAATGCAAACTCTTTGATGTAAACACCTTCTTTTAACTATTAAGGGTTAATGCCACAGGGTCAAGGTTAGGCTTGCACGGATCGGGAGGACCTCAGGAACGTACCCGAGGTCGAATTGTGCTTCTCACCCTAACGGTTCTCTCACTGTCACCCAAAAGCAAATGACATTGAGGGCCAGGGTTAATTTTGGTTCTGCTTTTTTTCAAGGTCACTGCACTCAGAGCGAGCTACGGTCAAGCGGGGCGTCTCGTTGAACTCGGCACAGTCTGGAGACTATGGTGATGCCATTTTTTGTGTTGATTTCAGAATGCCATTTTGGTGATGGTCCCTCTCCGTTTAAACATATTGCAAATGTACAAAAGTCAACTAGCAAGTCAGTGTCCATCAGTCAATTAGATGTCATTTTGACACCAAACTGATACCAATTGACACCAAACCCACTTTTTCCAACTCATTTAGAAGCCAACTATCATATATGTCAGAGCAGGCCCATAATTCACAGCGCCTTTAGTTTAAAACATAATAAAAATGTAAAACACATAGTTACGTTCTAGCTGCGGGTCCAGGTCGGACATTATGTGAAGGCCTATGTGAGGCGACCCCGAATCCCGAGTTTCGGCTCGATAGGTCCTTCGGTGCCCGAGTAAAACCCTAATTGGTGCTGAAAATCCACTTTTTTCCATGCCTTGCTATGGGGTCCTTGAATGAGCTATCGGACCGAAACGTTGGGGTCCGTCTCTATGGGCCGAGCCGGTTTCAATGCACCTAGTCTTGTGTCTCTGAGACTTTTCTAAATGTCGCCATTTTCGTAATGGTCAAAATGAATTGAAGTCATTGCAAATGTACGAGGCTATTTCTCGGTCCGAGAACCTTCTAGAGCCACCTAACTCACCACGCACTATCGACCCGAGGTCTAGAACAGGTTTCTAAAGTTTCGGAACTCTAGGTCTGACGGTTCTTTTTAGCTCGAACAAAGCTAACTATTGGAGGCACTGTCTGTCTCTACAAACCCCAATACGTCCCTCCTTCCAAGTTGTGTGTCTGTGTGATTTAGTTTTCCTTTGAAATTTTATGGGAAAAATGACTGATTTACAGTTCATGGGGGTTGCCTAATCACACATATGAAGTTTTGGACAGATCTGACTTTTTTAACCCCTCGAAACAGCCCCTGAGACACCAATTAAGGCACTTCCGGTTGTCACAGGAAGCTATAAGTCAACACATATCCTCACTGGGCTATGCTTTTACAGAATCCTGAGTTTTAAGTCCTTACGTTAAGAATTGACTGATTTACACAGGGTTGAATGCACTATGTCTATCAAACTGCAGGCAGGTAATGGAAAAACACTTTTAGGGTGATTTTAACCACTTCCGGTTGGTCCAGGAAGCTTAGAATCAACACAGGTAGACCTCATACTGGCCTGATGGACTGTTACCAAAGACAGGTTCATACGGCATTCATAACCCATATAGACTTCAGGTTGAATTTAGGGGTAAAGGCAATGTATTCCTATGGGGAGAGAAGTCAATGCAAACTCTTTGAAGTAAACACCTTCTTTTAACTATTAAGGGTTAATGCCACACGGTCAACGTTAGGCTTGCACGGATCGGAAGGACCTTAGGAACGTACCTGAGGTCGAATTGTGCTTCTCACCCTAACGGTTCTCTCACTGTCACCCAAAAGCAAATGACGTTGTGGGGCAGGCTTCATTTTGGGCCTAATTTTCTAATGGTCGCTGCGCTTAGACCGAGCGAGCTACGGTCAAGCGGGATATCTCGTTGAACTCGGCACGGCCTAGAGATTATTATGTTTATGCCATTGCCTGCTCTCTGTGTCTTTGAGAACCGCACTTTTCACTCCATCCTTGCTGTGTGTGCGTGTGAGAGATTTGCTTTGACATCTGTTGGGAGAAATGACTGATTTACAGTTCATGAGGGTTACCTAGTCACACATATGAAGTTTTGAAAAGATCTGACCTTTTTAACCCATGGAAACTGCCACTGTGACACCATTAAAGGCACTTCCGGTTGGCACAGGAAGCTATAAATAAACTCATATCATGATTGGGGTATGCCTTTACAGAATCCTGAGTTTTAAGTCTTTACGTTAAGAACTGAGTTATTTACGGAGGGTTTAGTGAGTGTGTGTTATTTCAGAAAATCATAGAAAATCACAGAAATCTCGCAGAGCTCCGCAGCACACTTTAAAAAGATTCGTAAGAACAACCTGCAACTGGATCTGTAACCGTTGAAAAAAAAAACACCTATCCGTGAACATCACCAAGGTGTCGTTATGCGATTTCTCTTAAATGACGATAGATAAATGGCTGGTTCTTTTTTTATTGACACCGGAGGCTCCTTGACTTTGACGTGAAGTGGAAAAATAATTTCTCTATTTTCATTTTGGACCTTTAATCCCAGATAAATGGCCATAACTCAAAAACCGTTGAGGCCTAGACGCCATCTTGTTCGGGGCCAACTGCCCATTATGCCGCCCCTACGCTCACCGAGTTTCGGCTTCTAAATATTTTCAGTTTTCGAGATAAGGCCCCGTCGTGAATCGTGATGTTTTGTAGCAATAGCCATATGATTGCTTATGCCCTCTTGTGGGAATTTCCGGGACATGGGAAAAATGACATAAATCTTATTATTTTTGTAAAACGGAAACCGAATGTCCGACAAAGTTCATTTGATGACTTCCTGGTAGGTCCGGCCCTGCCGCTCGGCCCGACGCCGTCCGCGAATTTTACAAACGATTTCGGACGTCTAGTAAGGGACCGTACATTTGCAATATGGACTTTCTCACTAACCATACAGGTACTGCCGAAATCTTCCCTTAAGGTATGTAGGGCCTATGTAGGAGTCATTACAGTAGGGCCTATGTAGGAGTCATTACAGTAGGGCCTATGTAGGAGTCATTACAGTAGGGCCTGTGTAGGAGTCATTACAGTAGGGCCTGTGTAGGAGTCATTACAGTAGGGCCTGTGTAGGAGTCATTACAGTAGGGCATATGTAGGAGTCATTACAGTAGGGCCTGTGTAGGAGTCATTACAGTAGGGCCTGTGTAGGAGTCATTACAGTAGGGCCTGTGTAGGAGTCATTACAGTAGTCCTATGTAGGAGGCATTACAGTAGGCCTATATAGGGGTCAATACAGTAGTCCTATGTAGGAGGCATTACAGTAGTCCTATGTAGGAGGCATTACAGTAGGCCTATATAGGAGTCAATACAGTAGGTCCGATGTAGGAGTCATTACAGTAGATCTATGTAGGAGTCATTACAGTAGGGCCTGTGTAGGAGTCATTACAGTAGGGCCTGTGTAGGAGTCATTACAGTAGTCCTGTGTAGGAGTCATTACAGTAGGCCTGTGTAGTAGGCATTACAGTAGGGCCTGTGTAGGAGTCATTACAGTAGGGCCTATGTAGTAGGCATTACAGTAGGGCCTATGTAGGAGTCATTACAGTAGAGCCTGTGTAGTAGGCATTACAGTAGGGCCTGTGTAGGAGTCATTACAGTAGGGCCTGTGTAGTAGGCATTACAGTAGTCCTATGTAGGAGGCATTACAGTAGGGCCTGTGTAGGAGTCATTACAGTAGGGCCTGTGTAGGAGTCATTACAGTAGGGCCTATGTAGGAGTCATTACAGTAGGGCCTATGTAGGAGTCATTACAGTAGGCCTATGTAGGAGTCATTACAGTAGGGCCTATGTAGGAGGCATTACAGTAGGGCCTGTGTAGGAGTCATTACAGTAGGGCCTGTGTAGGAGTCATTACAGTAGGGCCTATGTAGGAGTCATTACAGTAGGGCCTATGTAGGAGTCATTACAGTAGGGCCTATGTAGGAGTCATTACAGTAGGGCCTGTGTAGGAGTCATTACAGTAGGGCCTGTGTAGGAGTCATTACAGTAGGGCCTGTGTAGGAGTCATTACAGTAGGGTCTGTGTAGGAGTCATTACAGTAGGGCCTATGTAGGAGTCATTACAGTAGGGCCTATGTAGAAGTCATTACAGCAGGGCCTGTGTAGTAGGCATTACAGTAGAGCCTGTGTAGGAGTCATTACAGCAGGGCCTGTGTAGTAGGCATTACAGTAGAGCCTATGTAGGAGTCATTACAGTAGGGCCTATGTAGGAGTCATTACAGTAGGGCCTATGTAGGAGTCATTACAGTAGGGCCTATGTAGGAGTCATTACAGTAGGGCCTGTGTAGGAGTCATTACAGTAGGGCCTATGTAGGAGTCATTACAGTAGGGCCTGTGTAGGAGTCATTACAGTAGGGCCTATGTTGGAGTCATTACAGTAGGGCCTGTGTAGGAGTCATTACAGTAGGTCTATGTAGGAGTCATTACAGTAGTCCTATGTAGGAGTCATTACAGTAGTCCTATGTAGGAGTCATTACAGTAGGGCCTGTGTAGGAGTCATTATTGTGCAGACCTATGTGTAATCAACCAACCACACTAAAATACATTGGATCCACAAAAATATATATTACTTTCAGCGTTCGTTCTTCTACTGCACCCTAACTCTTAACCCACATAAATCTCCATGGACTGGTTTCCCAGATACAAAATAAACCTAGTCTTGGTACTAAAAAGCTCTGTCGATTAAAATGCCCCATTAGACATGTTATATAGTCCAGGACTGGGCTTAATCTGTGTCTGGGAAACCAGCCCCACCTGTATAGTATAACCTACCTCCTCCATGGCTCTGACACAGGTAAGGGAACCTCCACACGTTCCCCAGCCCCACACAGAAGCCCACACAGGTCAGCATGTACTGGGTCTTGTTGTCCCATTTGGGCCTGTCTCCAGCCTCCTCTTTCTCCATCCTTTCCAGCTCCTGGTGGGACGGAATACGGTCATCCAGACCTGGGTTGGGGAGCTTGGGGAATCTCATGGTGGCCGGCTGGCAGGCTGTGGGGATCAGGAGGAGGTCAGGTGTCAGTCTATAGAAAGCAGGTAATATCCACTAGGTATCTTCTGCTCCCGCAACAAGAGGTGCTTCCTGAGTGGGTAGTCGACAGTCACAGAAAGAGACAGCAGAGGTGTGTGACAGTCGCTTGTGCCCTTTAGTCTCTCTCTCTCTCTCTCTCTCTCTGTGTGTGTGTGTGTGTGTATCTGTCTCTATGTGTGTGAGTGAGGATGAGGGTGTTTGTGTGAGTGTGTGTATCTGTCTCTATGTGTGTGATGAACAGAGAATTTTAATTCGATTTTTTAGGACTCCCATTAGCCGACGCCAATGACGACAGAAACAGAAAATACAGACTAAACACTTTACAATGTAAATACATTTGAAAAACATTAACAGAGAAAGTGTCGATGTGAGTCTGTCTCCGTGTTCATGTTTGTATTTAATTTAACCTTTATTTTGACAGAGGAGACAGACCTACAGTGCCATTTTCCACATTTTGTTACGTTACAGCCTTTTGGGGCGGCAGGGTAGCCTAGTGGTTAGAGCGTTGGGTCAGTAGCTGAAAGGTTACTAGACCAAATCCCTGAGCTGACGAGGTATAAATCTGTCGTTCTGCCCTCTGAACAAGGCAGTTAACCCCCTGTTCCACGGGTAGACTGTCATTGTAAATACGAATGTGTTCTTAACTGACTTGCCTCGTTAAATACCAATACTTTTCCCAGAAGTGGTTAAAGTCTGGATTCTTCAATTACAATGAGCCGATTTCTAACGTAATGTGTCTGTCTGTCTGTCTGTCTGTCTGTCTGTCTGTCTGTCTGTCTGTCTGTCTGTCTGTCTGTCTGTCTGTCTGTCTGTCTGTCTGTCTGTCTGTCTCTGTCTCTGTCTCTGTCTCTCTCTGTCTGAGTGGGTGTGTGACAGTGTCTGTGCTCCCTTCTTTCATGGCAGAGTGGAAAACTCTCTCTCTCTCTCTCTCTCTCTCTCTCTCTCTCTCTCTCTCTCTCTCTCTCTCTCTACTGGCGAGCTTACCTTTTACCCATTGGTATCTGTGGTTCCATCTCTTGACCTGGTGATAACTATTCTCTATCAGCAATTAGACAGACAAGGGAGATGGCGAGCAACGGGGGAACGAGTGTGTGTGTGTGTGTGTGTGTGTGTGTGTGTGTGTGTGTGTGTGTGTGTGTGTGTGTGTGTGTGTGTGTGTGTGTGTGTGTGTGTGTGTGTGTGTGTGTGTGTGTGCGTGCGTGCGTGCGTGCGTGCGTGCGTGCGTGCGTGCGTGCGTGTGTGTGTGTGTGTGTATTTATTGGGTGGATTAGGATTCGGTGAGGCTGCCGTCACAAATGAATGAATGACTGCCTTTTGAATCATTGACCTGAACGTCATACGATTATCAAATATATGGCCAATTTGAGATGTTCTCTACCAAGTACAGATAAGGACGGAAAAGTTAACCTTCAGATGATAAAGACTGAACTCAAACGGATAATCATTGAATACTTCTAAATCAACACAGCAATTCCCTAACTGTTTTACAGAAAGTTTATGCAGCTCCGTTTTCAGTTGCCACACAAAAAAATTATTCAGATTTTACTTTTTTTTTTTGCTTCACATGTTAAACTTGATGTTTCAGAAAAAATACTGAATCTGTTTGAAAAATTAATGTTTTATTTTTTGATGTATTACAATTGAACTGTTATTGTTGATGTCATTGTCTCACTTTTCGTTAGCAACGGCGGCTTTGTCCTTCATTCTGATTAAGCTTATTTATATTGGTTATTGACAGACAAGTTATTGACAGACAAGTAATTGACAGACAAGTTATTGACAGACAAGTTATTGACAGACAAGTTATTGACAGACAAGTTATTGACAGACAAGTCATTGACAGACAAGTTATTGACAGACAAGTTATTGACAGACAAGTTATTGACAGACAAGTTATTGACAGACAAGTTATTGACAGACAAGTTATTGACAGACAAGTCATTGACAGACAAGTTATTGACAGACAAGTCATTGACAGACAAGTTATTGACAGACAAGTTATTGACAGACAAGTTATTGACAGACAAGTCATTGACAGACAAGTTATTGACAGACAAGTCATTGACAGACAAGTCATTGACAGACAAGTTATTGACAGACAAGTCATTGACAGACAAGTTATTGACAGACAAGTTATTGACAGACAAGTTATTGACAGACAAGTAATTGACAGACAAGTTATTGACAGACAAGTCATTGACAGACAAATCTTCACAACTGAAAAGTGCATGTGGTGGTTAAATATACCTTTTGAATATCAATTTACAAGATCAGGAAATAGAGAATGGACAATTCCTTGTTATACAAATGGTCAGTCCTTTATGGTTTTGTCAACAAGTGGACGTTTCCTATTCCAAGCTTAAGTAGGTTAAGACACTTAGAGAATCTGTTGTTATCAGTAACCCAAGCTAAAGCATGAAACACACAGAGAACCTTACTGCCGATAGACTGCCGATTGCTAGGCGTACTTATCAGTGGGGGGGTGCTCCTTTTCTTGCTAGAACAAAAGCGATACCTGCTGCGTGCCGACCCGTTAGTCAGTACCAATCAAAAGTTTGAACACACCTACTCATTATACAGTTTTAAAAAATATATACTATTTTCAAAACTATAAAATGGACTTGGTCTTTTACCAAATAGGACTATCTTCTGTGTACTGTACTGTTACAACCTGATCTGTTTCACCTGCCTTTGTGCCTGTCTCCACCCCCCAACATGTGTCTTCCATCTCCCCTCATTATCCCCAGTGTATTTATACCGGTGTTCTCTGTTTGTCTGTTGCCAGTTCGTTTTGTTCGTCAAGCGGTTTTTCTACAGTTCCCGTTTATCTAGTTTTCCTGATTCTGACCATTCTGCCTGCACTGACCCTGACCTCTGCCTGCCCTGACCCTGACCTCTGCCTGCCCTGACCCTGACCTCTGCCTGCCCTGACCTCTGCCTACCCTGACCCTGACCTCTGACTACCCTGACCCTGACCTCTGCCTGCCCTGACCTCTGCCTACGCTGACCCTGACCTCTGACTACCCTGACCTCTGCCTGCCCTGACCTCTGCCTACCCTGACCCTGACCTCTGACTACCCTGACCTCTGCCTGCCCTGACCCTGACCTCCGCCTGTCCTGACCCTGACCTCTGCCTGCCCTGACCCTGACCTCCGCCTGTCCTGACCCTGACCTCTGCCTGTCCTGACCCTGACCTCTGCCTGCCCTGACCCTGACCTCTGCCTGCCCTGACCTCTGCCTACCCTGACCCTGACCTCTGACTACCCTGACCTCTGCCTGCCCTGACCTCTGCCTACCCTGACCCTGACCTCTGACTACCCTGACCTCTGCCTGCCCTGACCTCTGCCTGCCCTGACCCTGACCTCTGCCTGCCCTGACCTCTGCCTACCCTGACCCTGACCTCTGACTACCCTGACCTCTGCCTGCCCTGACCTCTGCCTACCCTGACCCTGACCTCTGCCTGCCCTGACCCTGACCTCTGCCTGCCCTGACCCTGACCTCTGCCTACCCTGACCTCTGCCTACCCTGACCCTGACCTCTGCCTGCCCTGACCCTGACCTCTGCCTACCCTGACCCTGACCTCCGCCTGTCCTGACCCTGACCTCTGCCTGCCCTGACCCTGACCTCTGCCTACCCTGACCTCTGCCTACCCTGACCCTGACCTCTGCCTGCCCTGACCCTGACCTCTGCCTGCCCTGACCCTGACCTCCGCCTGTCCAGACCCTGACCTCTGCCTGCCCTGATCCTGACCTCTGCCTACCCTGACCTCTGCCTACCCTGACCTCTGCCTACCCTGACCCTGACCTCTGACTACCCTGACCCTTAACTCTGCCTACCCTGACCCTGACCTCTGACTACCCTGACCCTGACTACCCTGACCTCTGACTAACCTGACCTCTGCCTACCCTGACTCTAACCTCTGACTACCCTGACCCTGACTACCCTGACCTCTGACTAACCTGACCTCTGCCTACCCTGACCCTGACCTCTGACTACCCTGACCTCTGCCTACCCTGACCCTGACCTCTGACTACCCTGACCCTGACTACCCTGACCTCTGACTACCCTGACCTCTGCCTACCCTGACCCTGACCTCTGACTACCCTGACCTCTGCCTACCCTGACCCTGACCTCTGACTACCCTGACCTCTGCCTACCCTGACCCTGACCTCTGACTAACCTGACCTCTGCCTACCCTGACCCTGACCTCTGACTACCCTGACCCTGACTACCCTGACCTCTGACTACCCTGACCTCTGCCTACCCTGACCCTGACCTCTGACTACCCTGACCCTGACTACCCTGACCTCTGACTACCCTGACCTCTGACTACCCTGACTCTGACCCTGACTCTGAGTACCCTGACCCTGACCTCTGCCTGCCCTGACCCTTACTACCCTGACTCTGACCCTGACCTCTGACTACCCTGACCCTGACCTCTGCCTGTCCTGACCCTGACCCTGACCCTGACCCCGACCCTGACCCTGACCTCTGCCTGCCCTGACCCTTACTACCCTTACTCTGACCCTGACCTCTGACTACCCTGACCCTGACCTCTGCCTGTCCTGACCCTGACCCTGACCCCGACCCTGACCCTGACCCTGACCCTGAGCTTGCCTGCCGTCCTGTACCTTTTGGATTCTGCTCTGTATTACTGCCCTTTGACCTGGCATGTTGCCTGTTCTAGTAACACACTGTTGTTACTTCGACACTGTCTGCACCTGGGTCGTTCCTAAAACGTGATAGTATACCACCCCTGTTCTAGTAACACACTGTTGTTACTTCGACACTGTCTGCACCTGGGTCGTTCCTAAAACGTGATAGTATACCACCCCTGTTCTAGTAATACACTGTTGTTACTTCGACACTGTCTGCATCTGGGTCGTTCCTAAAACGTGATAGTATACCACCCCTGTTCTAGTAATACACTGTTGTTACTTCGACACTGTCTGCATCTGGGTCGTTCCTAAAACGTGATAGTATACCACCCCTACCTTGTTCTGGATTTCACAACTGTCCCAATTCATTTATCAGGAGTTGTTTGCGCTATTTTTTATCATGTATTTTATTTACCTGTTATTTATCCGGCTGAAAGAGCTGAGTGGTTCTGTTGGTGAGATGTCGGATGTTTGCACAGTTCTCTGCCCTCTTATTCTCTCTCGGTCACCCTGTCTCCCAGACAACTCAGATGCAACAGAGGATAACCCTGGGATTGTAAAAATAATTACTGGAATGATTGTTTCTTTATTGGAGGACATGCTGTGCTGAAGCTAGAGGACATTGGATAAAAGCCCAATGTCCAGCTACTGCTATACAATCTGTTTCTTACTGTAGGGCTGATTGAAATGTTCTGTCCTCTTTTGTTAAATATTTGAACGAGTCTTCTGCCAGTCGGACCATTCAGGAGAGAGCGTACGTCCCAAATAACACCCTTGTTCATATATAGAGCACTACTATTAATCAGAGTTCTATAGAGCACTACTATTAACCAGAGTTCTATAAAGCACTACTATTAACCAGAGTTCTATAGAGCACTACTATTAACCAGAGTTCTATAGAGCACTACTATTAACCAGAGTTCTATAGAGCACTACTATTAACCAGAGTTCTATAGAGCACTACTATTAACCAGAGTTCTATAGAGCACTACTATTAACCAGAGTTCTATAGAGCACTACTATTAACCAGAGTTCTATAGAGCACTACTATTAACCAGAGTTCTATAGAGCACTACTATTAACCAGAGTTCTATAGAGCACTACTATTAACCAGAGTTCTATAGAGCACTACTATTAACAAGAGTTCTATAGAGCACTACTATTAACCAGAGTTCTATAGAGCACTACTATTAACAAGAGTTCTATAGAGCACTACTATTAACCAGAGTTCTATAGAGCACTACTATTAACAAGAGTTCTATAGAGCACTACTATTAACAAGAGTTCTATAGAGCACTACTATTAACAAGAGTTCTATAGAGCACTACTATTAACACGAGTTTTATAGAGCACTACTATTAACCAGAGTTCTATAGAGCACTACTATTAACCAGAGTTCTATAGAGCACTGCTATTAACCAGAGTTCTATAGAGCACTACTATTAACCAGAGTTCTATAGAGCACTACTATTAACCAGAGTTCTATAGAGCACTACTATTAACCAGAGTTCTATAGAGCACTACTATTAACCAGAGTTCTATAGAGCACTACTATTAACCAGAGTTCTATAGAGCACTACTATTAACAAGAGTTCTATAGAGCACTACTATTAACAAGAGTTCTATAGAGCACTACTATTAACCAGAGTTCTATAGAGCACTACTATTACCCTGGCGTTATGTTTGTGGAAATCCAATACAACACACTACTGAGTACCACACTCCATATTGTCATGTATAGTGGTGGCTGCATCATGTTATGAATATACTTGTAATTGTTAAATAGAACTGGGGAGTTTTACAAAATAAAATTTAAAAAGGCATTGGAGCTAAACACAGGTAAAATCCTAATAGAAATTCTGGTTCAGTCTGCTTTCCACCAGACACTGGGAGATGAATTCACCTTTCAGCAGGACAATAAACCCTGCTTCAATCTGCTTTCCACCAGACACTGGGAGATGAATTCACCTTTCAGCAGGACAATAAACCCTGCTTCAGTCTGCTTTCCACCAGACACTGGGAGATGAATTCACCTTTCAGCAGGACAATAACCTTAATAAACAAAATGGCTAAATCTACACTGGAGTTGCTTATCAAGAAGACAGTGAATGTTCCAGAGTGACTGAGTTACGGTTTTGACTTAAATCTACTTGAAAATCTATGGCCAGACCTGAAAATGGTTGTCTAGCAATGATCAACAACCAACTTCACAGAGTTAAAGATTTGCGAAAAGAATAATTCTCTAATATTGCACAATCCATGTGTGCAAAGCTCTTAGAGACTTACCAATGAAGACTCAAAGCTGTAATCGGTGCCAAAGGTCTTCTACAAAGTATTGACTCAGGGGTGTGAATAATTATGTAACTTAGATATTTCTGTATTTAATTTGAAATAAATGTACAAATAAATTCTCCCAGAAACGTGTTTTCACTTTTTTATGATAAGGTATTATGTACAGATGGGTGAGAATAACACATTGAATTAATCCATTTTGAATTCCGGCTAAAAAAAGTGGAAGTCCAGGGGTATGAATACTTTTTCTTATCTCTGTCTCTCTCCCTGTCTCCCTCTCACTCTCTTTCTCCCTCTCTCTGTCTCTCTCTCTGTCTCTCTCTCACTCTCTTTCTCCCTCTGTCTCTCTCTCTGTCTCTCTCTGTCTCTCTCCCCTCTCTCCTCTCTCTGTCTCTCTCTCTCTGTCTCTCTCTCTGTCTCTTTCTGTCTCTCTCTCTCTCTCTGTAGCTTGATGCCTGTGCATTGCAGTCCCATAATGGAACCTACCTGGAGTCAGTCAGTCTGTCTGTCTGTCTGTCTGTCTGTCTGTCTGTCTGTCTGTCTGTCTGTCTGTCTGTCTCTGTCTCTGTCTCTGTCTCTGTCTCTGTCTCTCTCTGTCTGAGTGGGTGTGTGACAGTGTCTGTGCTCCCTTCTTTCATGGCAGAGTGGAAAACATCTCTGGTCCTCTTTCTCGCTCTCTATTTCTCAGTATTTATTCATTTTTTGCATGATTGAATAATCTGCAGAGATTCATTTTAATGGCGGGAATATATCTATATTTTCTTACCTTAAATGTAGAAATGACATGGAGCAACGGGAGTTTGAACAACTTGAGGACACGAGGACCACGTTGTCTTGACAATCGGTTGATTGATAGTAGTGACATGCTGCCAGTAAGACTGCGTGTGTGTGGAGAGAGCTTGAGGACTACGTTTGAGGAAAGTGATGGTGGATGAAGTCAGGTGTTTTGAAGCAGTGTTTAGTAACGTTTCGTAACATTCAGCTTACTCTGTCTGTCACGCTGGTCTGAATGTTTGATTATTCATAGTACAGCTCCCAACCACTTTACACGCCAGTAGTAGCCCGGCATGTTTGGTCTAATGTAAATTATTTTAGCAAGTCCTATCTAGCCAAGGGGGCGTTCCGTCATGCTGACACGAACTCTGAGCTCACTGGGGCGTGGCTACTGACTAGACAAAAGTTTAGATGAAAAACCATTTTTAATTTTGAAGGCTAAAAATCTAATTGCTAACTTCACAAAAGTATTCTCATATTTAATCATATAATTTTTTACAACATTCAGATGTAAACCGGATACATAGGCCGTGTAGACTTTCAGATTTACCATTCTTAATGACATCACAAAATAATAAACTTTGTGACAGGATTATTCTTGAAGTCCCCACCGACCAATCCAAATGTTTGGATTTCATAAATAATGTTCCAATGTCCAATCTTTTGATGTTAGAGTTTATAGGCGGGCCGCACTCTCTGTAACAAAGGCGTTTCAGTCTTCCAATACTGCAGGGTATGTTTCTGCAAACTATTTATGGCTGTTAAGTCATAAAACTGGGACAAACATGGGACACACACCAAATTGAGACTCTTCTCAGAATTCTGCAAAAATATCCCCAGTGTACAACATAAAATACCTAATAATGCATGCAGAGCAGAGCAGAATTAGGCCGATACCTGCTAATTATCAAAATCGAGAAAAGAGCCGTTCAATTCTGCAACCACCTAAAAAGAAGCGATTCCCAAACCTTCCATAACAAAGCCATCACCTACAGAGAGATGAACCTGAAGAAGAGTCCCCTAAGCAAGCTGGTCACGAACACAAACAGACCCCACAGAGCCCCAGGACAGCAACACAATTAGACCAAACCAAATCATAATTAAACAAAAAGATAATTACTTGACACATTGGAAAGAATTAACAAAAAAACTAGAATGCTATTTGGCCCTAAAAGGAGAGTACACATGTACAGACTCAGTGAGCATAGCCTTGCTATTGAGAAAGGACGCCGTAGGCAGACATGGCTCTCAAGAGAAGACAGGCTATGTGCTCACTGTCCACAAAATGAGGCAGGGCAGGATGGATATAGGTCTATAACAGTTTGGGTCTAGATGGTCTCCCTCTTCGAAGAGGGAGATGACCGCGGCAGCTTTCCAATCTTTGGGGATCTCAGACGACACGAAAGAGAAGTTGAACAGACTGGTAATAGGGGTTGCAACAATTTCGGCAGATAATTATAGAAAGAGAGAGTCCAGATTGTCTAGCCCGGCTGATTTGTAGGGGTCCAGATTTTGCCGCTCTTTCAGAACATCAGCTGTCTGGATTTGGGTGAAGGAGAAGCGGGGGTCTTGGGCCAGTTGATGCAGGGGGTGCTGAGATGTTGGCCAGGGTAGGGGTAGCCAGGTGGAAAGCATGGCCAGCCGTGGAAAAATGTTTTCTGATAATGTTGTTGAATATGACAGTGTTGTTGTATATGATAGTGTTGTTATACAGTATATGATAGTGTTGTTGTATATGATAGTGTTGTTATACAGTATATTATAGTGTTGTTGTATTTGATAGTGTTGTTGTATATGATAGTGTTGTTGTATATGATAGTGTTGTTGTATATGATAGTGTTGTTGTACATGATAGTGTTGTTATACAGTATATTATAGTGTTGTTGTATATGATAGTGTTGTTGTATATGATAGTGTTGTTGTACATGATAGTGTTGTTATACAGTATATTATAGTGTTGTTGTATATGATAGTGTTGTTGTATATGATAGTGTTGTTGTATATGATAGTGTTGTTATACAGTATATTATAGTGTTGTTGTATATGATAGTGTTGTTGTATATGATAGTGTTGTTGTACATTATAGTGTTGTTGTACATGATAGTGTTGTTGTATATGATAGTGTTGTTGTACATGATAGTGTTGTTGTATATGATAGTGTTGTTGTATATGATAGTGTTGTTGTATATGATAGTGTGTAGATATAATAGTTTATCTGGTTCTATTGTCTGGCAGTGTATCTTAGTCTCTTCACAGTCTAGTTACACTAAGTTGTTGTCTGTGTCTGGGTTTACAGAGAGATCATATACGATACATTGTGTATCATACTTAGCAGAGATTTCTCCTGGCTGACTGGTAGTAGTTTCTAGTTGTAACATGTATATGTAGCAGGGGCGTAGGAGGGTTTTCACTGGTCTGGTTCAACTTATTGGGAACACATTGTTCTGGCTGTGACCGGACCGTTGAAAATCCCCAGCTACAATGAATGCAGCCTCCGGATAAGTGGTTTCCAGTTTGCAAAGAGTTAAATAAAGTTCGTTCAGAGCCATCGATGTGTCTGCTTGGGGGGTGGATATATACGGCTGTGATTATAATCGAAGAGAATTCTCTTGGTAGATAATGCGGTCTACATTTGATTGTGAGGAATTCTAAATCAGGTGAACAGAAGGATTTGAGTTCCTGTATGTTTCTTTCATCACACCATGTCTCGTTAGCCATAAGGCATACGCCCCCGCCCCTCTTCTTACCAGAAAGGTGTTTGTTTCTGTCGGTGCGATGCGTGGAGAAACCCGTTGGCTGCACCGCTTCGGATAGCGTCTCTCCAGTGATTTATTTAAGCTTTTATTTCTTTCATCACATTCCCAGTGGGTCAGAAGTTTACATACACTCAATTAGTATTTTGTAGCATTGCCTTTAAATTGTTTAACTTGGGTCAAATATTTCGGGTAGCCTTCCACAAGCTTCCCACAATAAGTTGGGTGAATTTTGGCCCGTTCCTCCTGACAAAGCTGGTGTAACTAAGTCAGGTATGTAGACTTCTGTCACGCCCTGATCATAGAGAGCTGTTTATTCTCTATGTTGGTTGGGGCGTGACAGTGACTAGGGTGGGTTATCTAGGTGATTTAATTATCTATGTTGGCCTGTTATGGTTCCCAATCAGAGGCAGCTGTTTATCGTTGTCTCTGATTGGGGATCATATTTAGGCAGCCATTTCCTCATTGTGCTTTGTAGGATTGTAACGGCTCTCTTCTATCTCCTCCTCTGACGAAGAAGTGGAACAAGGATCGGACCAAAATGCAGCGTGATGATGATTCATGATATATTTTAATGAAGGAAAAACTATACATGCAGAAACTACAAAAATAATTAAATGAAATAATGAAAACCGAAACAGCCCTATCTGGTGCAAACACAAAGACAGGAACAATCACCCACAAACACACAGTGAAACCCAGGCTACCTAAATATGGTTCCCAATCAGAGACAACGAGAATCACCTGACTCTGATTGAGAACCGCCTCAGGCAGCCATAGACTATGCTAGACAACCCTACTCAACCACAATCCCAATACCTACTAAAACCCCAATACAAAAACACACCACAAAATAAACCCATGTCACACCCTGGCCTGACCAAAGAAAGAAAGAAAACACAAAATACTAAGACCAAGGCGTGACAGGGATGTTGTATAGTTGCCTGCAAGCTTCACGGTTCTTTAAAAAAAAATTGATCTTTATTGTTTTTTCTTAGAGTTTCTCTTCCAAATAAAAGTATGGAAACATACCACGCTGCATCTTGGTCCACTCCTTATAACGATCGTGACAGCCTCCTTGCTCGCCCACGCTTTTTTCAGTTCTGCCCACACATTTTCTATAGGATTGAGGTCAGGGCTTTGTGATGGCTACTCCAATACCTTGACTTTGTTGTCCTTAATTAAGCCATTTTGCCACAACTTTGGAAGTATACTTGGGGTCATTGTCCATTTGGAAGACCCATTTGCGACCAAGCTTTAACTTCCTGACTGATGTCTTGAGATGTTGCTTCTATATATCCACATCATTTTCCTGCCTCATGATGCCATCTATTTTGTGAAGTTCACCAGTCCCTCCTGCAGCAAAGCACCCCCACAACATGATGCTGCCACCCCCACAACATGATGCTGCCAACCCCACAACATGATGCTGCCAACCCCGTGCTTCACGGTTGGGATGGTGTTCTTCGGCTTGCAAGCCTCCCCCTTTTTCCTCCAAAGATGACGATGGTCATTATTGCCAAACAGTTCTATTTTTGTTTCATCAGTTGGTAGAGCATGGCGCTTGTAACGCCAGAGTAGTGGGTTCGATTCCCGGGACCACCCATACGTAGAATGTATGCACACATGACTGTAAGTCGCTTTGGATAAAAGCGTCTGCTCAATGGCATATATAATCCAAAAAGTACGATATTTGTCCCCATGTGCAGTTGCAAACCATAGTCTGGCGTTTTTATGGCGGTTTTGGAGCAGTGGCTTCTTCCTTGCTGAGCGTCCTTTCAGGTTATGTCTATATAGGACTCGTTTTACTGTGGATATAGACTCTTTAGTACTTGTTTCCTTCAGCATCTTCACAAGGTCCTTTGATGTTGTTCTGGGATTGATTTGCACTTTTCGCACCAAAGTACGTTCATCTCTAAGAGACAGAATGCTTCTCCTTCCTGAGCGGTATGACAGCTGCATGATCCCATGGTGTTAATACTTGCGTACTATTGTTTGTACAAATGAACGTGGTACCTTCAGGCAGTTGGAAATTACTCCCAAGAATGAACCAATTTTTTCTGAGGTCTTGGCTGATTTCTTTTTGATTTTCCCATGATGTCAAGCAAAGAGGCACTGAGTTTGAAGGTAGGCCTTGAAATACATCCACAGGTATACCTCCAATTGATGCAAATGATGTCAATTAGCCTATAAGAAGCTTCTAAAGCCATGACACAATTTTCTGGAATTTTCTAAGCTGTTTAAATGCACAGTCAACTTAGTTTATGTAAACTTCTGATCCACTGGAATTGTAATATAGTGAATTTTAAGTGAAATAATCTGTCTGTAAACAATTATTTTTTAAATGACTTGTGTCATGCACAAAGCAGATGTCCTAACTGACTTGCCAAAACTATAGTTTGTTGACAAGAAATTTGTGGAGTGGTTGAAAAGCAAGTTTTAATGACTCCAACCTAAATTTATGTAAACTTTCGACTTCAAAAGTACATATGAGATGAGTAATGCCAGATATGTAAACATTATTAAAGTGACTAGTGTTCCATTTCTTAAAGTGGCCAATTATTTCACGTTTGCGTCTGTCTGTCTGTCTGTCTGTCTGTCTGTCTGTCTGTCTGTCTGTCTGTCTGTCTGTCTGTCTGTCTGGGCAGCAGCCTCTCTGTGTTAGTGATGGCTGTTTAATCAAATGGCTGCCCAGACTATTCACGTTGACCTTTTTTACGTTGCTGCTACTCCCTGTTTATTATCTATGCATAGTCACTTCACCCCTACCTACATGTACAAAGTACCTCGACTAACCTGTACCCCCCCGCACATTGACTCTGTACCAGTACCCCTGGATACAGCCTCATTATTGTTATTTTATTGTGTAACTATTTTGACTTTAGTTTATTTTCTCTGTATTGTTGGTTAAGGGCTTGTAAGTCAGCATTATATAACACTTGATTTGGGTTAGGGTTAGGAGTTAGGGGTTGGGGTTAGGGTTAGGGTTTAGGGGTTAGGGGTTAGGTGTTAGGGTTAGGGTCGGGCGGTTGTGGATGGGTTAGGGTTAGTGTTAGGGGTTAGGGGTAGGGGTTAGTGTTAGGGGTTAGGATTGGGGTTAGGGTTAGCATTAGGGTCGGGCGGTTGTGGATGGGTTAGGGTTAGTGTTAGGGGTTAGGGTTAGGGGTTAGGTGTTAGGGTTAGGGTTAGGGTCGGACGGTTGCGGATGGGTTAGGGTTAGTGTTAGTGTTAGTGTTAGTGTTAGGGGTTAGGGGTTAGGTGTTAGGTGTTAGGGTTAGGGTTAGGTGTTAGGGTTAGGGGTTAGGATTAGGGGTTAGGTGTTAGGTGTTAGGGGTTAGGGGTTAGGGTTAGGGTTAGGGTTAGGGTTAGGTGTGAGGTGTTAGGGTTAGGTGTTAGGTGTTAGGGTTAGGGTTAGGGGTTAGGTGTTAGGGTTAGGGGTTAGGATTAGGGGTTAGGTGTTATGGTTAGGTGTTAGGGTTAGGGGTTAGGATTAGGTGTTAGGGGTTAGGATTAGGGGTTAGGGGTTAGGATTAGGGGTTAGGATTAGGGGTTAGGTGTTAGGGTTAGAGGTTAGGGTTAGGGGTTAGGGTTAGGGGTTAGGATTAGGTGTTAGGATTAGGGGTTAGGGGTTAGGGTTAGGGGTTAGGTGTTAGGGTTAGGGGTTAGGGTTAGGGGTTAGGTGTTAGGGTTAGGGTTAGGGGTTAGGTGTTAGGGTTAGGGTTAGGGTTAGGGTCGGGCGGTTGCGGACGGGTTAGGGTTAGTGTTAGTGTTAGTGTTAGGGGTTAGGGGTTAGGGGTTAGTGGTTAGGTGTTAGGGTTAGGGGTTAGGGGTTAGAGTTAGGGTTAGGGTTAGGGTTAGGGTTAGGTGTTAGGTGTTAGGTGTTAGGGTTAGGTGTTAGGGTTAGGGGTTAGGATTAGGTGTTAGGGGTTAGGATTAGGGGTTAGGAGTTAGGATTAGGGGTTAGGATTAGGGGTTAGGGGTTAGGATTAGGGGTTAGGTGTTAGGGTTAGGTGTTAGGGTTAGGGGTTAGGGTTAGGGGTTAGGTGTTAGGGTTAGGGTTTAGGTGTTAGGGTTAGGGTTAGGGTTAGGGTTAGGGTTAGGTGTTAGGGTTAGGGTTAGAGTTAGGGGTTAGGATTAGGTGTTAGGATTAGGGGTTAGGGTTAGGTGTTAGGATTAGGGGTTAGGTGTTAGGGTTAGGGGTTAGGTTAGGGTTAGGGTTAGGGTTAGGTGTTAGGGTTAGGGGTTAGGTGTTAGGGTTAGGTGTTAGGTGTTAGGTTTAGGGGTTAGGTGTTAGGGTTAGGGGTTAGGGTTAGGGTTAGGATTAGGTGTTAGGGTTTAGGGGTTAGGGTTAGGGTTAGGGTTAGGTTTTCGGGTTAGGGGTTAGGGTTAGGTGTTAGGGTTAGGGTTAGGTGTTAGGGTTAGGGTTAGGGTTAGGGTTAGGGTTAGGGGTTAGGGTTAGGGTTAGGGTTAGGGTTAGGGTCGGGTGGTTGCGGATGGGTTATCAGCCTGTATGTGGCCAAAACATCCAGGAATAGAACAGAGGAAGTTCTCAATCCATTTCTTCAACCTTCTCACATTTTTTTCCCAGTAAATGAAGTGGCTACTTAGTAACAGACACAACAACGCTTCGGTAATTTGACCTTTAAACTTCCGAGGAGTGAAACTTGGCGAGTTCAGGAATCCTCCAAGGTTCAGCCCTGCATTGTGATGCTGTCATGTTCTTCGTCAACGTTCTGATTGTCTTATCGCCTTGACCTTTTTCCAGCACGGCTGTAGATTTAAGACCATGTCAACGGCAGTTGACTGACAAGAAGACTGATAGGCCTAAGAGTTTGACCTGTTCTGCACTGTTGTTAGGGTTAGGGTTAGGGTTAACCCTAACCTTAACCCTGTTGTTCTTAACCCGGTGCCAGATATATTTTAGATTTTCGTCTTCCAACACAAACAGATCTGGGGCCAGGCTATGCTGGTCTCTGTATGTAGGTGGTTTGAGGGATTGGCCCAGTTCTATGGCAGCTGGTATGTACTAGTGATCTTGGGCCGCACGACAAATGGTTCTCTATTTATTATATATAGTGCACTACATGTAGGGCACCTGCCATGTGGGACTAAAATGCTGCTTTATCTGTATGACAGCATAGTGATTCCCTGAAACACAGTAGGGGAGGTACCTGTGGCCTGTTGCTACTGTATACAGAGAGAGGCATGGGGTGGGAGAGAGGGGTTTGGGGGGGGGGACAATGAAGGAGGGAGGGAGACAGGGAAGGAGAGAGAGAGGAGGGGAGGGAGAGAGAGAGAGGGAGAGGGAGGGCAGGAGAGGGAGGGAGAACACAGTAGGGGAGGTACCTGTGGCCTGTTGCTACTGTATACAGAGAGAGGCATGGGGTGGGAGAGAGGGGTGGGGGGGACAATGAAGCAGGGAGGGAGACAGGAAGGAGAGAGGGAGGAAGGGAGGGAGAGAGAGAGGGAGAGGGAGGGCAGGAGAGGAGGGAGAACACAGTAGGGGAGGTACCTGTGGCCTGTTGCTACTGTATACAGAGAGAGGCATGGGGTGGGAGAGAGGGGTGGGGGGACAATGAAGGAGGGAGGGAGACAGGAAGGAGAGAGGGAGGAAGGGAGGGAGAGAGAGAGGGAGAGGGAGGGCAGGAGAGGAGGGAGAACACAGTAGGGGAGGTACCTGTGGCCTGTTGCTACTGTATACAGAAAGAGGCATGGGGTGGGAGAGAGGGGTGGGGGGGACAATGAAGGAGGGAGGGAGACAGGGAGGAGAGAGGGAGGAAGGAAGGGAGAGAGAGAGGGAGGGCAGGAGAGGGAGGGAGAACAGTGTGACACATCAGTGGAACTCATTGTGCTGGCTTACACCTCATGTGTTCATCTAAAGAAAAACATACGCAGGCACATAAAGTAGGTTACTTATCAAAGGTTAAGTCATGTGTTAATCAATGAAATGTGGAGTGTTTTGTGTCGGCCACTGTGGCACTGATCAACCATTAAAGAGTTCTCATTCTCACAGCACGTGTTGTAAATAAATATCGATGATGAGCGGTTGTTGGTTTCCGTGGTCACCAGAGCATTCTATTGAGTTCTAGAACACGTTGGGAGGCATGTGACTGGATCGGGGCATTTATTGAATATGACATGTGTCGTGTCTTTACTATCATTAAATTGAAGACTTTTAGTTTTTATCAAACATTCTCTGTAATTAGTATTATTCTGATTAATCATGTAACTGTAATTAACTAGGAAGTCGGGGCACCAAGGAAAAATATTCAGATTACAAAGTTATCATTTCCTAAAATAACTGATCAATTAGTCTTCGATTAGTCTTCGAATGAATGAATTATTTACTTTAAGTCACGTTAGTCTCATTCATAAGTTGCAGGTTATCTGCACAAACCCAGTCTTCACTATGAGTCATCCATACAATTGTCTTAAATCATTTATGTATTACTAACTAAGTAATTCACAGAAATGCATAAACAAACAAACAAGGTAAATGTGGTTACAAGAAATGAAAGGAGAATGTGCCCTAGTGGGCTGAACCGGCATCGCGGCTTGTTAGACAAAAGGGGAAGTGGGGGTCGACTGAGATAACACAGCACACAGTTGATAATTATAACAATTGAAATGCTAATCCTTTGCACATGAACGCTCACTCATTCGGGAACGATTGCAATCAATATATATATTTACGCTCAGTGTGTCGTCGGGATCTTTGTTGAAGAGTTTATAATAATAATAATAAGAGTTTGTTTCTGTTGGAGAGTTTTGTCCGTCGCTCTCTCTCTGTCTTGGATAGTTCAGAGCGGCATTCATTCATTTGTAGGATGGATGTTTCGGCGGTTGTCGGTCTTCGCGTTCAATGATACTGAATTCCTAGCGACAGACTAGTAATTAATATCAAAGACTTGTTCTTATTCTGTCTGTATTGATAGTCTAAGAGTTTAACCACGTGGGATGGTTAAAAGATTCAGCAATGGTCCACAACCTTCGTCCTCTCCTAATGGAGAAAAACATGGTCTGGTGATCATTTCTCAAAGTTGGGTTTTATTGAGAATGGCAGAAAAGGGGCTGTCCCAGGAGGCCTGACCCTAACTGGGCTCAGGGGCGGTCCTGTGATTTAGTTCAAATCAAATGGGAATTGTATTTTCCTTCATTAAACAGTCCAAAATCATATTACACAATTTTACAAACAGTATCATACTCACTCATTCATCTTATACAACAATTAGATATAAACCTCATATCTGAGGCTATTATATAAACAGCGTTATGGTAATGTGGACACACCGTCTCCCATGAGCTTCCCCAAGTTGTAACAAACGGACCAGTTCGTAGCTGGATTCTTCACCGATCTTTTATACTTTCTCCAGAACATGAAATTTGTTCGTACCTCAAGTTCTGTGAGGTGGAAGGAATTCCTTTGTTATCTATGAAAATTTACTCTGCCTCTTATACTATGTGGCCATGAGGCAGGATCTTCTCAGGAATTTATGACCGCTCTCTGACCACAACAGGCTAGTTGAAGGAGGCAGGGGGAGGCAGGGAGAGGGGGATGGGGCTTGCTATACCCAAAGAGGGCAACGTCATGACACATGGCTCTGAATAGTGAATGGTGACGATTGATAAAGTATGTGCTCCTTCTGCTGTTTCCTGTTGTCCACTATCATCTCCTAAGTTTTGTTGACGTTGAGTGTGAGGTTATTTTCCTGACACCACACTCCGAGGGCACTCACCTCCTCCCTGTAGGTCTCGTCGTTGTTTGTAATCAGGCATATAGCTGTAGTGTCGTCTGCAAACTTGATGATTAAGTTGGAATTGTGCATGGCCATGCAGT
>NC_068439.1:5872996-5927996 GCF_023373465.1 Oncorhynchus keta | reverse complement strand
CATGCCTCTTGGTCCTGGGCTTTGGGATAGTTAAAAGGCTGTCTCTCCATGTCTCTTGGTCCTGGGCTTTGGGATAGTTAAAAGGCTGTCTCTCCATGTCTCTTGGTCCTGGGCTTTGGGATAGTTAGAAGGCTGTCTCTCCATGCCTCTTGGTCCTGGGCTTTGGGATAGTTAAAAGGCTGTCTCTCCATGACTCTTGGTTCTGGGCTTTGGGATAGTTAGAAGGCTGTCTCTCCATGCCTCTTGGTCCTAGACTTTGGGATAGTTAAAAGGCTGTCTCTCCATGCCTCTTGGTCCTGGGCTTTGGGATAGTTAGAAGGCTGTCTCTCCATGCCTCTTGGTCCTAGACTTTGGGATAGTTAGAAGGCTGTCTCTCCATGCCTCTTGGTCCTGGGCTTTGGGATAGTTAGAAGGCTGTCTCTCCATGCCTCTTGGTCCTAGACTTTGGGATAGTTAGAAGGCTGTCTCTCCATGCCTCTTGGTCCTGGGCTTTGGGGTAGTTAAAAGGCTGTCTCTCCATGTCTCTTGGTCCTGGGCTTTGGGATAGTTAAAAGGCTGTCTCTCCATGTCTCTTGGTCCTAGGCTTTGGGATAGTTAAAAGGCTGTCTCTCCATGCCTCTTGGTCCTGGGCTTTGGGATAGTTAGAAGGCTGTCTCTCCATGCCTCTTGGTCCTGGGCTTTGGGGTAGTTAAAAGGCTGTCTCTCCATGTCTCTTGGTCCTGGGCTTTGGGATAGTTAGAAGGCTGTCTCTCCATGTCTCTTGGTCCTGGGCTTTGGGATAGTTAAAAGGCTGTCTCTCCATGCCTATTGGTCCTGGGCTTTGGGATAGTTAAACGGCTGTCTCTCCATGCCTCTTGGTCCTGGGCTTTGGGATAGTTAAAAGGCTGTCTCTCCATGTCTCTTGGTCCTGGGCTTTGGTATAGTTAAAAGGCTGTCTCTCCATGTCTCTTGGTCCTGGGCTTTGGGATAGTTAAAAGGCTGTCTCTCCATGTCTCTTGGTCCTGGGCTTTGGGATAGTTAAAAGGCTGTCTCTCCATGTCTCTTGGTCCTGGGCTTTGGGATAGTTAAAAGGCTGTCTCTCCATGTCTCTTGGTCCTGGGCTTTGGGATAGTTAAAAGGCTGTCTCTCCATGTCTCTTGGTCCTGGGCTTTGGGATAGTTAAAAGGCTGTCTCTCCATGCCTCTTGGTCCTGGGCTTTGGGATAGTTAAAAGGCTGTCTCTCCATGCCTCTTGGTCCTGCGCGTTGGGATAGTTAGAAGGCTGTCTCTCCATGCCTCTTGGTCCTGGGCTTTGGGGTAGTTAGAAGGCTGTCTCTCCATGCCTCTTGGTCCTGGGCTTTGGGGTAGTTAGAAGGCGGTCTCTCCATGCCTCTTGGTCCTGGGCGTTGGGATAGTTAAAAGGCTGTCTCTCCATGCCTCTTGGTCCTAGGGCTGTCTTCCATGCCTCTTGCTCCTGGGCTTTGGGATAGTTAAAAGGCTGTCTCTCCATGTCTCTTGGTCCTAGGCTTTGGGATAGTTAAACGGCTGTCTCTCCATGCCTCTTGGTCCTGGGCTTTGGGATAGTTAGAAGGCTGTCTCTCCATGCCTCTTGGTCCTGGGCTTTGGGATAGTTAAAAGGCTGTCTCTCCATGTCTCTTGGTCCTGGGCTTTGGGATAGTTAAAAGGCTGTCTCTCCATGTCTCTTGGTCCTAGGCTTTGGGATAGTTAAAAGGCTGTCTCTCCATGCCTCTTGGTCCTGGGCTTTGGGATAGTTAGAAGGCTGTCTCTCCATGCCTCTTGGTCCTGGGCTTTGGGATAGTTAAAAGGCTGTCTCT
This sequence comes from Oncorhynchus keta, assembly GCF_023373465.1. Lineage (NCBI taxonomy): Eukaryota > Metazoa > Chordata > Actinopteri > Salmoniformes > Salmonidae > Oncorhynchus > Oncorhynchus keta. Next base: position 5,926,183 of record NC_068439.1, on the reverse strand, counting down.
CCATGTCTCTTGGTCCTGGGCTTTGGGATAGTTAAAAGGCTGTCTCTCCATGTCTCTTGGTCCTAGGCTTTGGGATAGTTAAAAGACTGTCTCTCCATGCCTCTTGGTCCTGGGCTTTGGGATAGTTAAAAGGCTGTCTCTCCATGTCTCTTGGTCCTGGGCTTTGGGATAGTTAAAAGGCTGTCTCTCCATGCCTCTTGGTCCTAGGCTTTGGGATAGTTAAAAGGCTGTCTCTCCATGCCTCTTGGTCCTGGGCGTTGGGATAGTTAGAAGGCGGTCTCTCCATGCCTCTTGGTCCTGGGCGTTGGGATAGTTAAAAGGCTGTCTCTCCATGCCTCTTGGTCCTGGGCTTTGGGGTAGTTAAAAGGCTGTCTCTCCATGCCTCTTGGTCCTGGGCTTTGGGGTAGTTAGAAGGCTGTCTCTCCATGCCTCTTGGTCCTGGGCTTTGGGATAGTTAAAAGGCTGTCTCTCCATGCCTCTTGGTCCTGGGCTTTGGGGTAGTTAGAAGGCTGTCTCTCCATGCCTCTTGGTCCTGGGCTTTGGTGTAGTTAAAAGGCTGTCTCTCCATGCCTCTTGGTCCTGGGCTTTGGGGTAGTTAAAAGGCTAGAGGACCTGAGGGTACAGAACTTAAAGCATGTCTGGCATGTATTTGGGGTGAACAATCGTGGATTGATTTAAAAACTATTAGAAGAATATTAAAATGTATTCTAAAACTTACAGAGAGCCAGTACCAAGACGTTAAAACCGGTGTAATGCGTTCTCTCCATCTGATCTTGGTCAGTAGCCATGGTGCAGCATTCTGTATGTTTTGCAATTGACCAATGGCTTTCTTGGTTAGACCAGACAGGAGAGCGTTACAGTAGTCAAGCCTGCTTGTAATAAAAGCATGGATGAGTCTCTCTGTATGAGTCTCTCTGTATGAGTCTCTCTGTATTAGCCTGAGAGAGAAACGGCAGCACCTCGTCCTGTTCCTAAGGTGGTACATTTATTTATTTATTTTGGTGACATTCTGTCACGATCGTCGTAGCGAGGAGACCAAAGGCGCAGCGTGATGTGAATACATATTTTTAATGAAAGATGAAAAAGCACGAAGTACACTAAACAAACAAACAGAATAACAAACAAAATAACAAACAAAATAACAAACAAACAAACAAACAAACAAACAAAATAACAAACAAACAAAACAACAAACAAACAAACAAACAAAATTATAAACAAACAAACAAACAAACAAACAAACAAAATAACAAACAAACAAAATAACAAACAAACAAACAAACAAACAAACAAAATAACAAACAAACAAAATAACAAACAAACAAACAAACAAAATTATAAACAAACAAACAAACAAACAAACAAACAAAATAACAAACAAACAAAATAACAAACAAACAAACAAACAAACAAAATAACAAACAAACAAACAAACAAAATAACAAACAAACAAACAAACAAACAAACAAAATAACAAAATAACAAACAAAATGGCCGCTATCAAAACTGAGTGCAAACGTGCAACATCACATAGACAATAACCCACGAAATACCCAAAGAAGATGGCTGCCTAAATATGGTTCCCAATCAGAGACAACGATAAACAGCTGCCTCTAATTGAGAACCATTCTAGGCAACCCTAGACATACATAAACACCTAGTTGGTAAACAACCCCCATAAACCTATAAAACCCCTAGACAGTACAAAAACACATACATCACCCATGTCACACCCTGACCTAACCAAAATATGTAAAGAAAACAAAGAATACTCAGGTCAGGGCGTGACACATTCCTCTTGTGTGATTCAAAATGTAGTTAGCTGGGAGGACGTTGAGAACCAGCCAAGTATTTAAATCACTAATCCAGTATAATAATGTATCCGTGGAGATAAAATCCTCTATTGACACAGAAATATAAAGTTGTGTATCGTCTGCGTAGCAGTGCTGTGGTTTCTGGGTAACATATATAAACTGAACAGGACCCAACATTGGCCCTTGTGGAACGCCACATGTTGTATGTATTTTCTCTGAGTTATGTTCACCAAGGGTAACAAATAACTCTTGACCGGTTAAATAGGTCTTAAACCAATTTAGATCTGGACCGGAGAGGCCAACCCACCTCTACAGTCTGTCCAGAAGGACATCATGGTCAGCAGTGTCGAATGCAGCACTTACATCTAACAGTACAAGTACAGAGTTGTTTGGCACCTGTGTTGGCTCTAAGATCATTTCAGGAAAACACAGTTTAAACACAAATAACTCCTATCAGAGATGTTATTTATTTCTATAACGTGTGTTGAGAAACACTTGACATTTGGTCTTTCTATAACACTCAAGCAGATGTGTTTATTCGGGTGGCGTGTTGAGAAATGAACACCATTGTAGACTAGAGGGACTAGATTCTAGTCTAGAGGGGCTACAATCTATAGGGGCTACATTCTAGAGGGACTAGATGCTAGACTAGATACTAGACCAGAGAGACTAGATACTAGACTAGAGAGACTAGATGCTAGACTAGAGAGACTAGATGCTAGACTAGAGAGACTAGATGCTAGACTAGACAGACTAGATGCTAGACTAGAGAGACTAGATGAAGACTAGAGAGACTAGATGCAAGACTAGAGAGACTAGATGCAAGACTAGAGAGACTAGATGCAAGACTAGAGAGACTAGATGCTAGACTAGAGAGACTAGATGCTAGACTAGACAGACTAGATACTAGACTAGACAGACTAGATGCTAGACTAGAGAGACTAGATGCTAGACTAGAGAGACTAGATGAAGACTAGAGAGACTAGATGCAAGACTAGAGAGACTAGATGCAAGACTAGAGAGACTAGATGCAAGACTAGAGAGACTAGATGCTAGACTAGAGAGACTAGATGCTAGACTAGACAGACTAGATACTAGACTAGACAGACTAGATGCTAGACTAGAGAGACTAGATGCTAGACTAGAGAGACTAGATGAAGACTAGAGAGACTAGATGCAAGACTAGAGAGACTAGATGCTAGACTAGAGAGACTAGATGCAAGACTAGAGAGACTAGATGCAAGACTAGAGAGACTAGATGCTAGACTAGAGAGACTAGATGAAGACTAGAGAGACTAGATGCAAGACTAGAGAGACTAGATGCTAGACTAGAGAGACTAGATGCTAGACTAGAGAGACTAGTTGCTAGACTAGAGACTAGATGCTAGACTAGATACTAGAGGGATGTTAACTATTGTTCTCTCTCGCGCTCTCTCTCGTGAAATAGATAATAAACAGTGAAATAAAAATCTACAGTAAACATTACACTCACACAAGTTCCAAAAGAATAAAGACATTTCAAATGTCATATTATGTATTTAAACAGTGGTGTAATGCTGTGCAAATAGTTAAAGTACAAAAGGGAGAAGAAATAAACATAAATGTAGGTTGTATTTACCTCTCTCTCCATCTCTCAGCTCTGGGACAGATCATGCTTTATGTGGATGGAATGAATGGAGTCATCTGTCACATTGAGACCATCCATTGGCTCTACACTCTCATTGGCTCTACACTCTCATTGGCTCTACACTCTCATTAGCTCAAAGGTGAATCAAATCAAATTTGTATTCGTCACATGTAGCCGAATACAAGCTACAGCATCTGTTTTACTGTAGAACTAAACCTATATTTTGTTATTTAGACTCAGACTAAGTACCAATATATAGGTTAGTTAGAAACTCTTTGTCCTTGTTGTTAGAGTATCTGCCCTGCTATTGTAAAAATGGGACCCGGTGCCTGTCTGCTTGGCACACAACATTAAGGAGGTTGAGTTCCTGCTCTAGACTTGTGTGTCTGACTGTTCCCTCATCAACACACAGACGTCACGTTGTACAGCACCTTCAGAAAGTATTCACACAACTTGATTTTTTCCACATTTTGTTAAAATACACCCTAATTCTAAAATGTATTAAATCGTTTTTCCCCCTCATCAATCTACACACAATACCCCATAATGAGAAAGGAAAAAAAATTCAGAATATATATTTTTTAAACAATTGGAAATATCACATTTACATACATGTAAGTATTCAGACCCTTTACTCAGTACATTGTTGAAGCACCTTCGGCAGAGATTAGAGCCGCAGCCCGTCTGGTGTTCAACCTTCCCAAGTTCTCTCACGTCACCCCGCTCCTCCGCTCTCTCCACTGGCTTCCAGTTGAAGCTCGCATCCGCTACAAGACCATGGTGCTTGCCTACGGAGCTGTGAGGGGAACGGCACCTCAGTACCTCCAGGCTCTGATCAGGCCCTACACCCAAACAAGGGCACTGCGTTCATCCACCTCTGGCCTGCTCGCCTCCCTACCACTGAGGAAGTACAGTTCCCTCTCAGCCCAGTCAAAACTGTTCGCTGCTCTGGCCCCCCAATGGTGGAACAAACTCCCTCACGACACCAGGACAGCGGAGTCAATCACCACCTTCCGGAGACACCTGAAACCCCACCTCTTTAAGGAATATCTAGGATAGGATAAGTAATCCTTCTCACCCCCACCCCCCCCCTAAAAGATTTAGCTGCACTATTGTAAAGTGGCTGTTCCACTGGATGTCATAAGGTGAATGCACCAATTTGTAAGTCGCTCTGGATAAGAGCGTCTGCTAAATGACTTAAATGTAAATGTAATGTGTCTTCTTGGGAATGACGCTACAAACTTGGCACACCTGTATTTGGGGAGTTTGTCCCATTCTTCTCTGCAGATCCTCTCAAGCTTTGTCAGAATGGTTGGAGAGCGTTGCTGCACAGCTATTTTCAGGTCTCTCCAGAGATGTTCGATCAGGTTTAAGTCCGGCTCTGACTGGGCCACTCAAAGACATTCAGAGACTTGTCCCGAAGCCACTCCTGGGTTGTCTTGGCTGTGTGCTTAGGGTTGTTCCCTTGAACCGGACTAGTCTCCCAGTCCCTGCCGCGGAAAAACATCCCCAGAGCATGATGCTGCCACCACCATGTTTCATCGTAGGGATGGTGACAGGTTGATACTTGGCATTCAGGCCAAAGAGTTCAATCCTGGTTTCATCAGACCAGAGAATCTAGTTTCTCATTGTCTGAGAGTCTTTAGGTGCCTTTTGGCAAACTCCAAGCAGGCTGTCATGAGACTTTTACTGTGGAGTGGTTTCAGTCTGGCCACTATACCATAAAGGCCTGAATAGTGGACTTCTGAAGAGATGGTTGTCCTTCTGAAAGGTTCTCCCATCTCCACAGAGGAACTCTAGAGCTCTGTCAGAGTGACCATCTGGTTCTTGGTCACCTCCCTGACCAAGGCCCTTCTCCCCTGATTGGTCAGCTTGGCCGGGCGGCCAGCTCTAGGAAGAGTCTTAGTGGTTCCACTGTGTTCATGGGGACCTTCAATGCTGCAGACATTTTTTGGTACCCTTCCCCAGATCTGTGCCTGTCTCAGAGCTCTACAGACAATTCCTTTGTCCTCATGGCTTGGTTGTTGCTCTGACATGCACTGTCATCTGTGGCTCATTATATAGACAGGTGTGTGCCTTTCCAAATCATGTCCAATCAATTGAATTTACCACAGGTGGACTCCATTCAAGTTGTAGAAACATCTCAAGGATGATCAATGGAAACCAGATGCACCTGAACTCAATTTCGAGTTTCATGGCAGAGAGAATACAGTAGACGGCACACGTCAAACGTGTGATTTATGACCCTATGTCCGGGTGACGTGTGTATGCCCATATATGGGCACTCTGACAGGAAGTTATCACATGGTTTTGCCCATATATGGGCATCCTGTTCCTGTTCTCACACTTTAGAGTTCGTGTTTATTTACCAAGATAGTACATCTGTATATGTTAACCTCTCTGCGCACGGAACCAGCTAGCGGGCTGAAATTCCACAACATACGGTGATCTCTACATAAATAGTCATATTAAACATTCATGAAAATACAAGTGTCTCACATGTATCGAAAGCCTAGAATCTTGCTAATCCAACTGCGTTGTCAGATTTAAAAAAGGATTTACTGCGAAAGAATACGATGTGATTATCTGAGTATAGAGCCACATAAAAATAAAAAATAAATTTAACCAGCACAGGCGTAACGTAATCACAAACTGCAATTAAATAAATTGTTTACCTTTGACGATCTTCGTCTGTTTGCAATTCCAATGCTCATTGTTACACAATAAATGATACTTTGTTTGATAAAATAGTTTTTTATAGCCTAACATGAAACATTTTGTGAACCGCTTGTGTCGTGAATTCCGTCTCATTCCATTTTCGACGACACATTCCAGGTAAATCACCAAATGACTGTCTTTTAACCCAATGACCACTGATCGTCTTGAAATCTAGCTGGGTAGATAGCCAATGAGCTGAGCTAAATGGCAATAAGCCATGTTTATGTGTTGCAAGACCAACCCATGTAGTAAGCTCCAGGGTAACGAGAATCATTCGCTATTGAAGTTTCATACCGGAAGGAGCAACACATATTACGCACTGCATTGTTTGGTAAATGCGCAGATTCAGCTGTTTATATATCAATCAGTATGGCGACTAAGTCAGGGAAAGCTATATGTAAGTCTAGATACAGTGCGAAAGTATTCGGCCCCCTTGAACTTTGCGACCTTTTGCCACATTTCAGGCTTCAAACATAAAGATATAAAACTGTATTTTTTTGTGAAGAATCAACAACAAGTGGGACACAATGATGAAATGGAACGACATTTATTGGATATTTCAAACTTTTTTAACAAATCAAAAACTGAAAAATTGGGCGTGCAAAATGATTCAGCCCCCTTAAGTTAATACTTTGTAGCGCCACCTTTTGCTGTGATTACAGCTGTAAGTCGCTTGGGGTATGTCTCTATCAGTTTTGCACATCGAGAGACTGAATTTTTTTCCCATTCCTCAATTTTTGAATAAATTGATTGGGAAAGTGAGACAGAGATTCTTGTAGGACGATTAATTTAGTGAATATTTTTCAAACAGGAGAGGACATCGTTTTGGAAAGTTTTGGTAAGTTCTTATCATGCTAATGCCCTTGTTTATTATTATTATTATTATTATTATTATTGTTTGAAATTAATAATATAAAATATTATTTGTGATTTAAAAAAAAACATTTTTAGAAGCAATATATAAACATGTAATGTTATGAAATGTGAGATGCGTGTGCCTGCCGCCCCACTTCAACCCACATGAAATAGCCTATTTGAGGCTGTTGAGGAGAGGGCAGGACCACATCAATGGCCAAAGAGAAATGGAGACAGTAGATACAGCTGGTCTGTTGTAATATAATAAAGACAGTAGATCTAGCTGGTCTGTCATAATATAATAGAGACAGTAGATCTAGCTGGTAATAATAATATATTCAACCTTCAACTCACTATATATATATCTATTTATTATACCTGTTGATACAGGGCTCATATGTGAAACTATTCTAACTGAAAATTTTCTTTCACAGTGACACTGACTCCAAATGGGAGTCTTATCCAGTGTCCTGTGTGAATTTAAGTATGCTCTCTCTAATTCTCTCTTTCTCTCTCTCTCTCTCTCGGAGGACCTGAGCCCTAGGACCATGCGTCAGGACTACCTGGCATGATGACTCCTTGCTGTCCCCAGTCCACCTGGCCATGCTGCTGTTCCAGGTTCAACTGTTCTGCCTGCGGCTATGGAACCCTAAACTGTTCATTTTTACTCTTGAGGTGCTGTCCTGTTGCACCCTCTACAACCACTGTGATCTCCACCCGGCACAGCCAGAAGAGGACTGGCCACCCCTCATAGCCTGGTTCCTCTCTGGGTTTCTTCCTAGGTTTTTGCCTTTCTAGTGAGTTTTTCCTAGCCACCGTGCTTCTACACCTGCATTGCTTGCTGCTTGGGGTTTTAGGCTGGGTTTCTGTACAGCACTTTGAGATATCAGCTGATGTACGAAGGGCTATATAAATAACATTTGATTTGATTTGATATAAAGTGATATGTATATTAATATATGGTGGTATATGGTGATATATATATATAAATAGATTTGATTTGATAGAGGACTGAGGGTCTTCCAAATATTGAAAGTGTGTAAATAGTTACCCATGTTATTTTGTAAATGTATATATATATATATATTTTTTCATATATTTTCTAATCAATAATTATAATTTTTTTCATATATTTTCTAATCAATAATTATTATTTTTTTCCATTTGTTTTTTCTCTCCATTTTTTTCCATTTTCTTTTGGGGTGGTGTGTTAGGATATCATTTTGGTATTTTGCATATAGTTATTTGTTTCTAAATGTATACCTTCACCAATTTGGCCACTTGGGTACATTTGGGCTACTTGTGTGGGACACCTGGGTGACTCCATGATAAATGTCATGTAGCACACTCATTTTGAAAGTTATCATTCGGAAACTTTGCACAAGTACTGTGTTGCCCTCTTATATTTTTCACTTAAATTGTTCCCATCATCCTATCTGAATGTTTGTTTTATCTTGTTCATTTTAAAGATGATGATATAAAAATAAAAAACATATGTTTTTTTTTCATTGTTTTATCTAAACCAGATCTATTGTGTCATATTCTCCTACATTCAATTCACATGTACACAAACTTCAGAGTGTTTTCTTTCAAATGGTATCAAGAATATGCATATCCAGGCTGTTAGATTTGAGTATGTCTTCAGGCGGAAATAGCACAAAGTAGGGGGGGAGCTGTAAGAGGTTAATTAAAGCATGTGTTTGCAGTTGGCCTATCCTGAGGTCTGAGTGTGTGTACGTGTGCGCGGGTCTGTGTGTGTGTGTATGCAATTGTGTTTAAAAACAATGTTTTTTTCAGGGGAAGTGTGCCTGTGTGAGGGATGTGTGTGTGTGTGTGTGTGTGTGTGTGTGTGTGTGTGTGTGTGTGTGTGTGTGTGTGTGTGTGTGTGTGTGTGTGTGTGTGTGTGTGTGTGTGTGTGTGTGTGTGTGTGTGTGTGTGTGTGTGTGCATATGTCTCTGCAGGGGTGTTTGGAACAATGTTTTTTTTATCTAAAGAATTCAACCATTTCGTATAAACATACGTTAATATTATCTATCTATCTGTCTGTAGGTTATCCGCCAATTTACCCAGCTGCCACCAGGAATAATTGATTTAGATTATCCAACATTAGCTGGAGATTCTCAGAAGCAAACAGCACCCGGTCCGTCACATAGCCAGTCACCATCATCCTATTTTTGACTGAAATCCCAAAATAAAATACGTAATAAGATTTATACATTAAAAACAAAAAGTGTGTAATTATTTTAACAAGTGACTCTTGTGTTTACAGCGGTCAGTCCCCCAGCAAGAAAACGTGCTGCATTATGGACTCTGAACGACTTCGGACGAGCCGATGAAACAGACCGTATTTGGCCGTTTTGTACGAACGTTTATCCAAACACTCCAAACACTCCAAACACTCCAGACACTCCAGACACTCCAGACACTCCAAACACTCCAAACACTCCAGACACTCCAAACACTCCAGACACTCCAGACACTCCAAACACTCCAGACAATACAAACACTCCAAACACTCCAAACACTCCAGACACTCCAAACACTCCAGACACTCCAAACACTCCAGACACTACAAACACTCCAAACACTCCAGACACTCCAAACACTCCAGACACTCCAAACACTCCAGACACTCCAGACACTACAAACACTCCAAACACTCCAGACACTCCAAACACTCCAGACACTCCAAACACTCCAGACACTCCAGACACTCCAGACACTACAAACACTCCAAACACTCCAAACACTCCAGACACTCCAGACACTCCAAACACTCCAAACACTCCAGCCAACAGCCCAGAACAGCGTGAAGACAAAACAGCTAAAAGATCATCTGTGAATCCTTCCTTCCTCATGGAGCTTTTTGAAGGCGAGTTGAATAATCAATGTGATGTTTGTATATAGATATATATTATTTAAGAATGCTAGGTATGAATTCTGTTCATTTACATGTGTGTTTTATTTAAATGAAGGCTATTTATCCAATGAACCATTGTTTTTATTCATACGGTTTGTAAACAACAGCTTCTGCCCTCTTAGACCCGCTAATTATATCAAACCTCTCAGACTAGAAGTTATGGTTAGAAGGTATGGTTAGAAAGTATGGTTAGAAGGTATGGTTAGAAGGTATGGTTAGAAAGTATGGTTAAAAGGTATGGTTAGAAAGTATGGTTAGAAGGTATGGTTAGAAGGTATGGTTAGAAAGTATGATTAGAAGGTATGGTTAGAAAGTATGATTAGAAGGTATGGTTAGAAAGTATGATTAGAAACCAAGGCCAACTATTTTCAAACTGTGATTAGAAACGATAATTAGAAACTATGACAAACTAAGATAATAAACTATGAACAACTATGAAGACAGGGCTGTGTGTGTGTGTGTGATCTATTATTTAAGTGTGTCTACTCTTTCACTCAATGTATACCAAAGTAACAAATATTTAACAACGTTTCAACATTCGGTATTGCTACATTTCTGAAAGACAATGACATACAATTTTAGGCAATTATTAATATAAATGTGTTACATAGTGTGCATCTGGGATAACTTTAGGTAATATATTCTCTCTCTCTCTCTCTCTCTCAGGCTATGAAAAATACAAAAGACAGGACATTTGAGTGTTGAACTCTACAGCCACCCTGTGCCGTGACGGCTGAGTTCCTCCTCTTCGTCTGAAGAGGAGGACGAGGTGTAGCAGGGATCGGACCAACATGCACCGTGGTAAGTGTCCATAGTTGTTTTTAATGAAATAAACCGAAACACTACAAAACAATAAACGAACCAGTACCGTGTGGTGAAACAAACACAGACGAGGAAACAACCACCCACAAACCACCCACAGAATATGGCTGCCTAAATATGGTTCCCAATCAGAGACAACAACAGACAGCTGCCCCTAATTGAGAACCAATCTAGGCAACCATAGACATATAAACTACCTAGAAAGGAAACCGCCCCATAAACATACAAAAGACCCCTAGACAAGTGGGGGTGCTGATCAGATTGGGTGTTTGGCCTGGTGGGTGCTGATCAGATTGGGTGTTGGCCTGGTGGGTGCTGATCAGATTGGGTGCTGGCCTGGTGGATGCTGATCAGATTGGGTGATGGCCTGGTGGGTGCTGATCAGATTGGGTGCTGGCCTGGTGGGTGCTGATCAGATTGGGTGATGGCCTGGTGGGTGCTGATCAGATTGGGTGTTGGCCTGGTGGGTGATGATCAGATTGGGTGCTGGCCTGGTGGGTGCTGATCAGATTGGGTGCTGGCCTGGTGGATGCTGATCAGATTGGGTGTTGGCCTGGTGGGTGCTGATCAGATTGGGTGTTGGCCTGGTGGGTGCTGATCAGATTGGGTGTTGGCCTGGTGGGTGCTGATCAGATTGGGTGTGGGTGTTGGCCTGGTGGGTGCTGATCAGATTGGGTGTTGGCCTGGTGGGTGCTGATCAGATTGGGTGTGGGTGTTGGCCTGGTGGGTGCTGATCAGATTGGGTGTGGGTGTTGGCCTGGTGGGTGCTGATCAGATTGGGTGTTGGCCTGGTGGGTGCTGATCAGATTGGGTGGTTGGCCTCGTGGGTGCTGATCAGATTGGCTGTGGGTGTTGGCCTGGTGTCTATTCTACTCTATTCTACTCTATTATATTATAGTATATTTTACTCTATAGTCTATTCTACTCTATTCTGTCCTGTTCTACTGCGGCAAGATGATCACGGACGTCAACGCACCCGTGAGTACTCACACACACACACACACACACACACACACACACACACACACACACACACACACACACACACACACACACACACACACACGCTCACACTCACGCTCACACTCACACACACACACTCTCACACTCACACCCACACACACACTCACGCTCACACTCACACACACACACACCCACACACACACACACACACACACTCACACACACAAACACTCACGCTCACACTCACACACACACACACACTCTCACACTCACACCCACACACACACACACACACACACTCACACTCACACACACACACACTCACGCTCACACTCACACACACACACTCTCACACTCTCACACACACACAAACACACTCACACACACACACACACACACACACTCACACACACTCTCACACACACACACTCACTCACTCACACACAAACACACATACTACTGGTGCACTGTAACCCCCAGGACTGTCTTCATCTTGAGTTCTCGGGATCTCTGTACACATTTGTTTTAGAGGGGTCCCAGCATCACATGTTAGACCGCTCAAAGTTATTTCGGGCCTAATCTAAAACATCTGTAGATGTTGATGTCACAAGATGCTCATTGACTCTCCCATTGACTCTCATTGACACTCCCTCGAGTGCTAGAGGGGAAACAATAGACATATATATATATATATATATATATATATATATATATATATATATATATATATATATGTACAGTGGGGCAAAAAAGTACAGTGCCTTGCGAAAGTATTCGGCCCCCTTGAACTTTGCGACCTTTTGCCACATTTCAGACTTAAAGATATATACATAAAGATATAAAACTGTATTTTTTTGTGAAGAATCAACAACAAGTGGGACACAATCATGAAGTGGAACGACATTTATTGGATATTTCAAACTTTTTTAACAAAACAAAAACTGAAAAATTGGGCGTGCAAAATTATTCAGCCCCCCTAAGTTAATACTTTGTAGCGCCACCTTTTGCTGCGATTACAGCTGTAAGTCGCTTGGGGTATGTCTCTATCAGTTTTGCACGTCGAGAGACTAAATTTTTTCCCATTCCTCCTTGCAAAACAGCTCGAGCTCAGTGAGGTTGGATGGAGAGCATTTGTGAACAGCAGTTTTCAGTTCTTTCCACAGATTCTCGATTGGATTCAGGTCTGGACTTTGACTTGGCCATTCTAACACCTGGATATGTTTATTTTTGAACCATTCCATTGTAGATTTTGCTTTATGTTTTGGATCATTGTCTTGTTGGAAGACAAATCTCTGTCCCAGTCTCAGGTATTTTGCAGAATCCATCAGGTTTTCTTCCAGAATGGTCCTGTATTTGGCCCCATCCATCTTCCCATCAATTTTTAACCATCTTCCCTGTCCCTGCTGAAGAAAAGCAGGCCCAAACCATGATGCTACCACCACCATGTTTGATAGTGGGGATGGTGTGTTCAGGGTGATGAGCTGTGTTGCTTTTACGCCAAACATAACGTTTTGCATTGTTGCCAAAAAGTTCAATTTTGGTTTCATCTGACCAGAGCACATTCTTCCACATGTTTGGTGTGTCTCCCAGGTGGCTTGTGGCAAACTTTAAACAACACTTTTTATGGATATCTTTAAGAAATGGCTTTCTTCTTGCCACTCTTCCATAAAGGCCAGATTTGTGAAATATACGACTGATTTTTGTCCTATGGACAGAGTCTCCCACCTCAGCTTTAGATCTCTGCAGTTCATCCAGAGTGATCATGGGCCTCTTGGCTGCATCTCTGATCAGTCTTCTCCTTGTATGAGCTGAAAGTTTAGAGGGACGGCCAGGTCTTGGTAGATTTGCAGTGGTCTGATACTCCTTCCATTTCAATATTATCGCTTGCACAGTGCTCCTTGGGATGTTTAAAGCTTGGGAAATCTTTTTGTATCCAAATCCGGCTTTAAACTTCTTCACAACAGTATCTCGGACCTGCCTGGTGTGTCCCTTGTTCTTCATGATGTTCTCTGCGCTTTTAACGGACCTCTGAGACTATCACAGTGCAGGTGCATTTATACGGAGACTTGATTACACACAGGTGGATTGTATTTATCATCATTAGTCATTTAGGTCAACATTGGATCATTCAGAGATCCTCACTGAACTTCTGGAGAGAGTTTGCTGCACTGAAAGTAAAGGGGCTGAATAATTTTGCACGCCCAATTTTTCAGTTTTTGTTTTGTTAAAAAAGTTTGAAATATCCAATAAATGTCGTTCCACTTCATGATTGTGTCACACTTGTTGTTGATTCTTCACAAAAAAATAGAGTTTTATATCTTTATGTTTGAAGCCTGAAATGTGGCAAAAGGTCGCAAAGTTCAAGGGGGCCGAATACTTTCGCAAGGCACTGTATTTAGTTAGCCACCAATTGTGCAAGTTCTCCCACTTAAAAAGATGAGAGAGGCCTGTAATTTTCATTATAGGTACACTTCAACTGTGACAGACAAAATGAGAAAACCACATTGTAGGATTTTTAATTAATTTATTAGCAAATTATGGTGGAAAATAAGTATTTGGTCACCTAAAAACAAGCAAGATTTCTGGCTCTCACAGACCTGTAACTTCTTCTTTAAGAGGCTCCTCTGTCCTCCACTCGTTACCTGTATTAATGGCACCTGTTTGAACTTGTTATCAGTATAAAAGACACCTGTCCACAACCTCAAACAGTCACACTCCAAACTCCCCTATGGCCAAGACCAAAGAGCTGTCAAAGGACACCAAAAACAAAATTGTAGACCTGCACCAGGCTGGGAAGACTGAATCTGCAATAGGTAAGCAGCTTGGTTTGAAGAAATCAACTGTGGGAGCAATTATTAGGAAATGGAAGACATACAAGACCACTGATAATCTCCCTCGATCTGGGGCTCCACACAAGATCTCACCCCGTGGGGTCAAAATGATCACAAGAACGGCGAGCAAAAATCCCAGAACCACACGGGGGGACCTAGTGAATGACCTGCAGAGAGCTGAGACCAAAGTAACAAAGCCTACCATCAGTAACACACTACGCCGCCAGGGACTCAAATCCTGCAGTGCCAGACGTGTCCCCCTGCTTAAGCCAGTACATGTCTAGGCCCGTCTGAAGATTGCTAGAGAGCATTTGGATGATCCAGAAGAAGATTGGGAGAATGTCATATGGTCAGATGAAACCAAAATATAACTTTTTGAAAACTCAACTCATCGTGTTTGGAGGACAAAGAATGCTGAGTTGCATCCAAAGAACACCATACCTACTGTGAAGCATGGGGGTGGAAACATCATGCTTTGGGGCTGTTTTTCTGCAAAGGGACCAGGACGACTGATCCGTGTAAAGGAAAGAATGAATGGGGCCATGTATCGTGAGATTTTGAGTGAAAACCTCCTTCCATCAGCAAGGGCATTGAAGATGAAATGTGGCTGGGTCTTTCAGCATGACAATGATCCCAAACACATCGCCTGGGCAATGAAGGAGTGCCTTTGTAAGAAGCATTTCAAGGTCCTGGAGTGGCCTAGCCAGTCTCCAGATCTCAAACCCATAGAAAATCTTTGGAGGGAGTTAAAAGTCTGTGTTGCCCAGCAACAGCCCCAAAACATCACTGCTCTAGATGAGATCTGCATAGAGGAATTTCTCATTTTGTCTGTCATAGTTGTAGTGTACCTATGATGAAGATTTACAGGCCTTTCTCATTTTGTCTGCGCAGTCAGTGTAAGTGAATACATGTGTTTTAATGTCTCTTGGTCTCATTTATAATAATATGAGATTTAGATTATGATAGGAATTTGATCTTATTCATGAGCCGTCGCTTAAAAACAAAAGTTTTATTCCCTCACAGTCTATGGTCTGTCTCTCTATGCTACGTGATCTTTTCATGAGAATACATGAGAATACATGAGAAAACATGAGAAAACATGAGAAAACATGAGAAAACATGAGAATACATGAGAACATGAGAATACATGAGACAACATGAGAATGCATGAGAATACATGAGAAAACTACTGACTTTAAAGAGCAGACCAGTGAATACTCATGATGCCTTTCTCTCTCTCGTGTGTGTGTGTGTGTGTGTGTGTGTGTGTGTGTGTGTGTGTGTGTGTGTGTGTGTGTGTGTGTGTGTGTGTGTGTGTGTGTGTGTGTGTGTGTGTGTGTGTGTGTGTGTGCGTGTGTGTGTGTGTGTGTGTGTGTGTGTGTGTTGGGGCAGACTCTAAAAAGCGGTCTAACTCCATGGATTCGCCGACGCCCCCATGAAGCGCCATGGAAAAGTACCCTGGAACGCCTTCGTGACTCAATGTCACGCTTCTGCCTTCACCCCCCCAGTCAGCCAATCGGTGGCCTTGTCAGTAGCTTCTGTTGTACCGGAGCTGAATCACGCGTTAGCTTCATGTGTCTGTGGTTGACAATGGCGTCTTTGTTGAAGCCCTTCAAGGAATGAAGGAGAAAAGATAGAGATAAGGGAAAGTGAAATGTATTTTGTGGAAAAAGAGGAAGGTGGTTTAAATGAGAACGAATCTCAAAATGTGACTTCTTCAAGATGCCTCATGGATTGGAAACAGATTGGAAACAGATTGGAAACCGATTGGAAACAGATTGGAAACAGATCGAAAACAGATTGGAAACCGATTGGAAACCGATTGGAAACCGATCGGAAACAGATTGGAAACCGATTGGAAACCGATTGGAAACCGATTGGAAACCGATTGGAAACAGATCGAAAACAGATTGGAAACCGATTGGAAACCGATTGGAAACAGATTGGAAACAGATTGGAAACCGATTGGAAACAGATCAAAAACCGATTGGAAACCGATTGGAAACCGATTGGAAACAGATTGGAAACCGATTGGAAACCGATTGGAAACCGATTGGAAACAGATTGGAACCCGATTGGAAACAGATTGGAAACCGATTGGAAACAGATTGGAAACCGATTGGAAACAGATTGGAAACAGATCGGAAACCGATTGGAAACAGATTGGAACCCGATTGGAAACAGATTGGAAACCGATTGGAAACAGATCGGAAACCGATTGGAAACCGATTGGAAACCGATTGGAAACAGATTGGAAACAGATTGGAAACAGATTGGAAACCGATCGGAAACAGATTCATCACTTTGATAGGATGATTATAATTTATATTTGTAGTTTATTTAACAGTTACAACCTATATATATGAAACAAACAAAGGGAGAATAGTTGTCTACCTACCTACAGTAGGCCTGTAACTTGCTGCGTTTCTACCTACCTACAGTAGGACTGTAACTTGCTGCGTTTCTACCTACCTACAGTAGGCCTGTAACTTGCTGCATTTCTACCTACCTACAGTAGGCCTGTAACTTGCTGCATTTCTACCTACCTACAGTAGGCCTGTAACTTGCTGCGTTTCTACCTACCTACAGTAGGCCTGTAACTTGCTGCGTTTCTACCTACCTACAGTAGGCCTGTAACTTGCTGCGTTTCTACCTACCTACAGTAGGCCTGTAACTTGCTGCGTTTCTACCTAACTACAGTAGGCCTGTAACTTGCTGCGTTTCTACCTACCTACAGTAGGACTGTAACTTGCTGCGTTTCTACCTACCTACAGTAGGCCTGTAACTTGCTGCGTTTCTACCTACCTACAGTAGGCCTGTAACTTGCTGCGTTTCTACCTAACTACAGTAGGCCTGTAACTTGCTGCGTTTCTACCTACCTACAGTAGGACTGTAACTTGCTGCGTTTCTACCTACCTACAGTAGGCCTGTAACTTGCTGCGTTTCTACCTACCTACAGTAGGCCTGTAACTTGCTGCGTTTCTACCTACCTACAGTAGGCCTGTTCCGGTTCCGGTTGGAGCGAGCGGTCGCATTCGCACTTCGCTCTGCAGGTTGTATAACTTTTTCATTACATTTCATTATAGTACAACGGTTGATTTGTCTAATCTTAGCAATTCTTCTTAGCTAGCTACATAGCCGTCCTTGTATCAGAGATAATTGCATAATTATCGTATTTCGTCGCCCTAACGTAGCCTTCACTGCTATTCGCCCAGGAGCTAGCTAACGCTAGCTAACGCACACAGATTAGCATCACTGTAGTGCTATTCACTCAACTGTACGACTTGATTAGTTTACTGTTAGCTAGCTACATAATCTTAGCCATTCTTCTTAGCTAGCTACATAGCCGTCCTTGTATCAGAGATAATTGCATAATTATCGTATTTCGTATTTCGTCGCCCTAACGTAGCCTTCACTGCTATTCGCCCAGGAGCTAGCAACGCTAGCTAACGCACACAGATTAGCATCACTGTAGTGCTATTCACTCAACTGTACGACTTGATTAGTTCAGTGTTAGCTAGCTACATAGCTGTCTTTGTTTCCAAGATAATTGTGTAGTTTAGTGTGTGTAGCCTTGGAGTGATTATCTTAATTCACTGAGGTTCGCTAGCCAGCTATTTGTCGTCCTTAACGTAGGAGACTCTGCTAGCTAGCCAACAGCTAACAGCTAACAGCTAGCCAACGTCACCACACGTCTACTGATTCGAATTCAATCACCGGTCAGGGAGTATCACATTTTCACTTCATTACAGTACAACGGTTTGATTTGTTTGATCGTAGCTAGCTACATAGCTACATAGCTAGCTACATAGCCGTCTTTGTTTCAAAGATAATTGTGTAGTCTAGACCGATTTCCTAGGTTAGCTAGCCAGCTATTGTCGTTCATTTAACTCAACGTAACGTAAACAACACTGCTAGCTAGCCAGCTAGCCCCCGAATAGCAGCACTGTAGAAATTATTACACTCAACGGAACGACTTGATTAGTGTAGTGCCAACAACGCAGCTACTGCCAGCTAGCCTACTTCAGCAGTACTGTATCATTTTAATCATTTTAGTCAATAAGATTCTTGCTACGTAAGCTTAACTTTCTGAACATTCGAGACGTGTAGTCCACTTGTCATTCCAATTTCCTTGCATTAGCGTAGCCTTTTCTGTAGCCTGTCAACTATGTGTCTGTCTATCCCTGTTCTCTCCTCTCTGCACAGACCATACAAACGCTCCACACCGCGTGGCCGCGACCACCCTAACCTGGTGGTCCCAGCGCGTACGACCCACGTGGAGTTCCAGGTCTCCGGTAGCCTCTGGAACTGCCGATCTGCGGCCAACAAGGCAGAGTTCATCTCAGCCTATGCCTCCCTCCAGTCCCTTGACTTCTTGGCACTGACGGAAACATGGATCACCACAGATAACACTGCTACTCCTACTGCTCTCTCCTCGTCCGCCCACGTGTTCTCGCACACCCGAGAGCTTCTGGTCAGCGGGGTGGTGGCACCGGGATCCTCATCTCTCCCAAGTGGTCTTTCTCTCTTTCTCCCCTTACCCATCTGTCTATTGCCTCCTTTGAATTCCATGCTGTCACAGTTACCAGCCCTTTCAAGCTTAACATCCTTATCATTTATCGCCCTCCAGGTTCCTCGGAGAGTTCATCAATGAGCTTGATGCCTTGATAAGCTCCTTTCCTGAGGACGGCTCACCTCTCACAGTTCTGGGCGACTGTAACCTCCCCACGTCTACCTTTGACTCATTCCTCTCTGCCTCCTTCTTTCCACTCCTCTCCTCTTTGACCTCACCCTCTCACCTTCCCCCTACTCACAAGGCAGGCAATACGTTTGACCTCATCTTTACTAGATGCTGTTCTTCCACTAACCTCATTGCAACTCCCCTCCAAGTCTCCGACCACTACCTTGTATCCTTTTCCCTCTCGCTCTCATCCAACACTTCCCACACTGCCCCTACTCGGATGGTATCGCGCCGTCCCAACCTTCGCTCTCTCCCCCGCTACTCTCTCCTCTTCCATCCTATCATCTCTTCCCTCTGCTCAAACTTTCTCCAACCTATCTCCTGATTCTGCCTCCTCAACCCTCCTCTCCTCCCTTACTGCATCCTTTGACTCCCTATGTCCCCTATCCTCCAGGCCGGCTCGGTCCTCCCCCTCCCGCTCCGTGGCTCGACGACTCATTGCGAGCTCACAGAACAGGGCTCCGGGCAGCCGAGCGGAAATGGAGGAAAACTCGCCTCCCTGCAGACCTGGCATCCTTTCACTCCCTCCTCTCTACATTTTCCTCCTCTGTCTCTGCTGCTAAAGCCACTTTCTACCATTCTAAATTCCAAGCATCTGCCTCTAACCCTAGGAAGCTCTTTGCCACCTTCTCCTCCCTCCTGAATCCTCCCCCCTCCCTCCTCCCTCTCTGCAGATGACTTCGTCAACCATTTTGAAAAGAAGGTCGATGACATCCGATCCTCGTTTGCTAAGTCAAACGACACCGCTGGTTCTGCTCACACTGCCCTACCCTATGCTCTGACCTCTTTCTCCCCTCTCTCCAGATGAAATCTCGCGTCTTGTGACGGCCGGCCGCCCAACAACCTGCCCGCTTGACCCTATCCCCTCCTCTCTTCTCCAGACCATTTCCGGAGACCTTCTCCCTTACCTCACCTCGCTCATCAACTCATCCCTGACCGCTGGCTACGTCCCTCCCGTCTTCAAGAGAGCGAGAGTTGCACCCCTTCTGAAAAAACCTACACTCGATCCCTCCGATGTCAACAACTACAGACCAGTATCCCTTCTCTCTTTTCTCTCCAAAACTCTTGAGCGTGCCGTCCTTGGCCAGCTCTACCGCTATCTCTCTCAGAATGACCTTCTTGATCCAAATCAGTCAGGTTTCAAGACTAGTCATTCAACTGAGACTGCTCTTCTCTGTATCACGGAGGCGCTCCGCACTGCTAAAGCTAACTCTCTCTCCTCTGCTCTCATCCTTCTAGACCTATCGGCTGCCTTCGATACTGTGAACCATCAGATCCTCCTCTCCACCCTCTCCGAGTTGGGCATCTCCGGCGCGGCCCACGCTTGATTGCGTCCTACCTGACAGGTCGCTCCTACCAGGTGGCGTGGCGAGAATCTGTCTCCTCACCACGCGCTCTCACCACTGGTGTCCCCCAGGGCTCTGTTCTAGGCCCTCTCTTATTCTCGCTATACACCAAGTCACTTGGCTCTGTCATAACCTCACATGGTCTCTCCTATCATTGCTATGCAGACGACACACAATTAATCTTCTCCTTTCCCCTTCTGATGACCAGGTGGCGAATCGCATCTCTGCATGTCTGGCAGACATATCAGTGTGGATGACGGATCACCACCTCAAGCTGAACCTCAGCAAGACGGAGCTCCTCTTCCTCCCGGGGAAGGACTGCCCGTTCCATGATCTCGCCATCACGGTTGACAACTCCATTGTGTCCTCCTCCCAGAGCGCTAAGAACCTTGGCGTGATCCTGGACAACACCCTGACGTTCTCAACTAACATCAAGGCGGTGTCCCGTTCCTGTAGGTTCATGCTCTACAACATCCGCAGAGTACGACCCTGCCTCACACAGGAAGCGGCGCAGGTCCTAATCCAGGCACTTGTCATCTCCCGTCTTGATTACTGCAACTCGCTGTTGGCTGGGCTCCCTGCCTGTGCCATTAAACCCCTACAACTCATCCAGAACGCCGCAGCCCGTCTGGTGTTCAACCTTCCCAAGTTCTCTCACGTCACCCCGCTCCTCCGCTCTCTCCACTGGCTTCCAGTTGAAGCTCGCATCCGCTACAAGACCATGGTGCTCGCCTACGGAGCTGTGAGGGGAACGGCACCTCAGTACCTCCAGGCTCTGATCAGGCCCTACACCCAAACAAGGGCACTGCGTTCATCCACCTCTGGCCTGCTCGCCTCCCTACCACTGAGGAAGTACAGTTCCCGCTCAGCCCAGTCAAAACTGTTCGCTGCTCTGGCCCCCAATGGTGGAACAAACTCCCTCACGACGCCAGGACAGCGGAGTCAATCACCACCTTCCGGAGACACCTGAAACCCCACCTCTTCAAGGAATACCTAGGATAGGGTAAGTAAGGGTAAGTAATCCTTCTCACCCCCCTTCTCCCCCAACAAGATTTAGATGCAAGTGGCTGTTCCACTGGTTGTCATAAGGTGTATGCACCAATTTGTAAGTCGCTCTGGATAAGAGCGTCTGCTAAATGACTTAAATGTAAATGTAATGTAAATGCCTGTAACTTGCTGCGTTTCTACCTACCTACAGTAGGCCTGTAACTTGCTGCATTTCTACCTACCTACAGTAGGCCTGTAACTTGCTGCGTTTCTACCTACCTACAGTAGGACTATAACTTGCTGCGTTTCTACCTACCTACAGTAGGCCTGTAACTTTTTATTCAAGCAGGGTTTAAAGACAGAATCAAGTTTCACTCATTTCCTCTCACAGTAAAGAATGGGGTCATGTTCCTAGGCTGTCATTGAAAATAAGAATTTTACTTGCCTAGTTAAATAAAGGTAAAAAAAATTAAAAGTTACAAGGAAGAGGAATGAGCCAATTGCAAGCTGTGGATTATTAGGTGGCCATGATGTTATGAGGAATTTAGCCAGGACACCAGGGTTAACACCCCTACTCTTATTATACACCCCCCCCCCTCCACCCAAATACCCAAACACTTTACCACAACAACCTGAGGCTATACAGAAGTGGGAAAAGTACCTAATTATCATACTGTCAGTAAGAGTAAAGATACCTTATTAGAAAATGTCTGAAGTAAAAGTCACCCAGTAAAATACTACTTGACTAAAAGTCAGCCAGTAAAATACTACTTGACTAAGTCACCCAGTAAAATACTACTTGACTAAGTCACCCAGTAAAATACTACTTGACTAAGTCACCCAGTAAAATACTACTTGACTAAGTCACCCAGTAAAATACTACTTGACTAAGTCACCCAGTAAAATACTACTTGACTAAAAGTCACCCAGTAAAATACTACTTGACTAAAAGTCACCCAGTAAAATACTACTTGACTAAAAGTCACCCAGTAAAATACTACTTGACTAAGTCACCCAGTAAAATACTACTTGACTAAAAGTCACCCAGTAAAATACTACTTGACTAAAAGTCACCCAGTAAAATACTACTTGACTAAAAGTCACCCAGTAAAATACTATTTGACTAAGTCACCCAGTAAAATACTACTTGACTAAGTCACCCAGTAAAATACTACTTGACTAAAAGTCACCCAGTAAAATACTACTTGACTAAAAGTCTAAATGTATTTGGGTTTTAAATATACTTAAGTATCAAAAGTAAAAAATCATTTCAAATTCCTTATATTAAGCAACCCAGAAGGCACCATTTAATGATTTTTATTTTTTATTTACAGATAACCAGGGTCACACTCCAACACTCAAGACATAAATTACAAACAAAGCATTTGTGTTGAGTGAATCTGCCAGATCAGAGGCAGTAGGGATGACCAGGGATGTTCTCTGTTTAGTGAGTCCTCCAGATCAGAGTCAGTAGAGATTTTATTTATTTATTTTATTTTTATTTCACCTTTATTTAACCAGGTTGGCTAGTTGAGAACAAGTTCTCATTTGCAACTGCGACCTGGCCAAGATAAAGCATAGCAGTGTGAGCAGACAACACAGAGTTACACATGGAGTAAACAATTAACAAGTCAATGACACAAGAGGAAGAAAAAAAGTGGAGTCTATATACATTGTGTGCAAAAGGCATGAGGAGGTAGGCGAATAATTACAATTTTGCAGATTAGCACTGGAGTGATAAATGATCAGATGGTCATGTACAGGTAGAGATATTGGTGTGCAAAAGAGCAGAAAAGTAAATAAATAAAAACAGTATGGGGATGAGGTAGGTAAAAATGGGTGGGCTATTTGCCGATAGACTATGTACAGCTGCAGCGATCGGTTAGCTGCTCAGATAGCAGATATTTTGAAGTTGGTGAGGGAGATAAAAGTCTCCTACTTCAGCGATTTTTGCAATTCGTTCCAGTCACAGGCAGCAGAGAACTGGAACGAAAGGCGGCCAAATGAGGTGTTGGCTTTAGGGATGATCAGTGAGATACACCTGCTGGAGCGCGTGCTACGGATGGGTGTTGCCATCGTGACCAGTGAACTGAGATAAGGCGGAGCTTTACCTAGCATGGACTTGTAGATGACCTGGAGCCAGTGGGTCTGGCGACGAATATGTAGCGAGGGCCAGCCGACTAGGGCGTACAAGTCGCAGTGGTGGGTGGTATAAGGTGCTTTAGTGACAAAACGGATGGCACTGTGATACATTTACATTACATTTAAGTCATTTAGCAGACGCTCTTATCCAGAGCGACTTACAAACTGTGATAAACTGCATCCAGTTTGCTGAGTAGAGTGTTGGAAGCAATTTTGTAGATGACATCGCCGAAGTCGAGGATCGGTAGGATAGTCAGTTTTACTAGGTTAAGTTTGGCGGCGTGATGACCAGGGATGTTCTCTGTTTAGTGAGTCCTCCAGATCAGAGGCAGTAGGGATGACCAGGGATGTTCTCTGTTTAGTGAGTCCTCCAGATCAGAGGCAGTAGGGATGACCAGGGATGTTCTCTGTTTAGTGAGTCCTCCAGATCAGAGGCAGTAGGGATGACCAGGGATGTTCTCTGTTTAGTGAGTCCTCCAGATCAGAGGCAGTAGGGATGACCAGGGATGTTCTCTGTTTAGTGAGTCCACCAGATCAGAGGCAGTAGGGATGACCAGGGATGTTCTCTGTTTAGTCAGTCCACCAGATCAGAGGCAGTAGGGATGACCACAGATGTTCTCTGTTTAGTGAGTCCTCCAGATCAGAGGCAGTAGGGATGACCAGGGATGTTCTCTTGATAAGTGTGTGAATTGGACCATTCCTGTCCTGCTAAACATTCAAAATGTAACGACTACTTTTGGGTGAAAAGTGAATTTAGTAAAAGTTGTCAAAATTAGTAAAGTACAGATACCCCCCAAACAGTACTTTAAAGTATTTTTTACTTAAGTACTACACACCAGTAAGGGTATAATATGTGATTAATTGGATAGAGAACCAACCAACCCTGTTAACCTGTCAGAGCTACATTCTGGGAGCTTCAGGTCTCCGGGGCGGCAAGGTAGCCTAGTGGTTAGACTAACCACTAGGTTAGTCCAACACTGCAAGTTCAAATCCCCGAGCTGTTGTTCTGCTCCTGAACAGGCAGTTAACCCACAGTTCCTAGGCCGTCATTGCAAATAAGAATTTGTTCTTAACTGACTTGGCTAGTTAAATAAAGGTAAAATAAATTTTAAAAAACTATGCCAGATTGCTCGAAAGGATGGGTACCATATAACTTTCTTTTTGGTTTTTAGGAGTAGTTTCTCGTTCCTGTGTGAAAACTGAACTAATCTGTAAGTCAGTCTGTAACACGCCACCTTATTTCTCTGAGACGTGACGTTGTTCTCGAATAGAAGAAAATTAGAATTAAAATTAAAATTAAAAAGAAAATTAGAATTAAAAAGAAAAAAGAATGGAATATCACACACGTCCATGAAAAACTGTTTATAAATTATAAGAATAAAATAAAAATAGGTTGAAATGTAAAGCAATCTGTATAGATGTTAATGCCATCTGAGTTGGACTCGTTTTATGTTTTAGTGTGTTTTTTTATGTTTTGTATTATATTGTAATCAAATCTGTAGAACAGTGTTTTTATAGCCTGAGAGACAAAGAGAAGGGCTATTCTGTGAGTTATACTTTGTGCTTGGTTCTGTGGCTGTTACTTGAAATGGACTTTGATATGTGGATATGTTAGAATATTCTAGTTAATGTCAAATGGTGAACGGGAAACAAAAAACCTGTTGGATTTAATATCTGTTACTCCTTTCACCTGAAATGTAAACACACCCTGCAATAAAACAACATTGTTCAGTAAAATGTCTGTGTGATAATTATGAGGGTGCTTTAGTTTTGTGGCATATTCTCAACTCCCCCTGAGACACCATCGGAGAGTGGGGTCACGGCCAGGGTCAGCCATTATCAGTGGTGACCCCGGACCAATTAGGGTTAAGTGCCTTGGTCAGGGGGCAAGTCGGCAGATGCTTTCCCCTGGTGGGCTCAAGGATTTGAACTAGCGGTCTTTCAGTTACTGGCCCAACGCTCTAACCGCTAGGCTACCTGGTGTGTGTGCTTCTAGCTCCTACAGTGCAGAAGATGACTGTGCAAGTAGAGATACTGGGGTGCAAAGGAGCCAGATAAATAAATAAATGCAGTATGGGGATGAGGTAGTTGGTTGGGCTGTTTACAGATGGGCTATCTACAGGTGCAGTGATCTGTGAGCTGCTCAGACATTACATTTACATTACATTTAAGTCATTTCGCTCTTATCCAGTGCGACTTACAAATTGGTGCATTCACCTTATGACATCCAGTGGAACAGTCACTTTACAATAGTGCATCTAAATCTTAAAAGGGGGGGGGGGTGAGAAGGATTACTTATCCTATCCTAGGTATTCCTTAAAGAGGTGGGGTTTCAGGTGTCTCCGGAAGGTGGTGATTGACTCCGCTGTCCTGGCGTCGTGAGGGAGTTTGTTCCACCATTGGGGGGCCAGAGCAGCGAACAGTTTTGACTGGGCTGAGCGGGAACTGTACTTCCTCAATGGTAGGGAGGCGAGCAGGCCAGAGGTGGATGAACGCAGTGCCCTTGTTTGGGTGTAGGGCCTGATCAGAGCCTGGAGGTACTGAGGTGCCGTTCCCCTCACAGCTCCGTAGGCAAGCACCATGGTCTTGTAGCGGATGCGAGCTACAACTGGAAGCCAGTGGAGAGAGCGGAGGAGCGGGGTGACGTGGGAGAACTTGGGAAGGTTGAACACCAGACGGGCTGCGGCGTTCTGGATGAGTTGTAGGGGTTTAATGGCACAGGCAGGGAGCCCAGCCAACAGCGAGTTGCAGTAATCCAGACGGGAGATGACAAGTGTCTGGATTAGGACCTGCGCCGCTTCCTGTGTGAGGCAGGGTCGTACTCTGCGGATGTTGTAGAGCATGAACCTACAGGAACGGGCCACCGCCTTGATGTTAGTTGAGAACGACAGGGTGTTGTCCAGGATCACGCCAAGGTTCTTAGCGCTCTGGGAGGAGGACACAATGGAGTTGTCAACCGTGATGGCGAGATCATGGAACGGGCAGTCCTTCCCGGGAGGAAGAGCAGCTCCGTCTTGCCGAGGTTCAGCTTGAGGTGGTGATCCGTCATCCACACTGATATGTCTGCCAGACATGCAGAGATGCGATTCGCCACCTGGTCATCAGAAGGGGGAAAGGAGAAGATTAATTGTGTGTCGTCTGCATAGCAATGATAGGAGAGACCATGTGAGGTTATGACAGAGCCAAGTGACTTGGTGTATAGCGAGAATAGGAGAGGGCCTAGAACAGAGCCCTGGGGACACCAGTGGTGAGAGCGCGTGGTGAGGAGACAGATTCTCACCACGCCACCTGGTAGGAGCGACCTGTCAGGTAGGACGCAATCCAAGCGTGGGCCGCGCCGGAGATGCCCAACTCGGAGAGGGTGGAGAGGAGGATCTGATGGTTCACAGTATCGAAGGCAGCCGATAGGTCTAGAAGGATGAGAGCAGAGGAGAGAGAGTTAGCTTTAGTGGTGCGGAGCGCCTCCGTGATACAGAGAAGAGCAGTCTCAGTTGAATGACTAGTCTTGAAACCTGACTGATTTGGATCAAGAAGGTCATTCTGAGAGAGATAGCGGGAGAGCTGGCCAAGGACGGCACGTTCAAGAGTTTTGGAGAGAAAAGAAAGAAGGGATACTGGTCTGTAGTTGTTGACATCGGAGGGATCGAGTGTAGGTTTTTTCAGAAGGGGTGCAACTCAGCTGGTGCTTAAAGTTAGTGAGGGAGATATGAGTCTCCAGCTTCAGTGATTTTTGCAATTTGTTCCAGTCATTGGCAGCAGAGAACTGGAAGGAAAGGTGGCCAAAGGAGGAGTTGGCTTTGGGGGTGACCAGAGAGATATACCTGCTGGATCGCGTGCTACAGGTGGGTGCTGCTATGGTGACCAGTGAGCAGAGATAAGGCGGGACTTTACCTAGCAAAGACTTATAGATGACCTGGAGCCAGTGGGTTTGGCGACAAATATGAAGCGAGGGCCAGCCAACGAGAGCATACAGGTCGCAGTGGTGGGTAGTATATGGGGCTTAGGTGACAAAACGGATGTCACTGTGATAGACTGCATCCAATATGCTGAGTAGAGTGTTGGAGGCTATTTTGTAAATGAAATCGCCGAAGTCAAGAATTGGTAGGATTGCCTGTTTTACGAGGATATGTTTGGCAGCATGAGTGAAGGAGACATTGTTGCGAAATAGGAAGCTGATTCTAGATTTAATTATGGATTGGAGATGCTTAATGCAAGTCTGGAAGGAGAATTTACAGTCTAACCAGACACCTAGGTATTTGTAGTTGTCCACATATTCTAAGTCAGAACCGTCCAAAGTAGTGATGTTGGACATGCGGGCAGGTGCTGGTAGCGATCGGTTGAAGAGCATGCATTTAGTTTTACTTGCATTTAAGAGCAGTTGGAGGCCACGGAAGGAGAGTTGTATGGCATTGAAGCTCATCTGGAGGTTAGTTAACACATTGTCTAAAGAAGGGCCAGAAGTATACAGAATGGTATTGTCTGCGTAGAGGTGGATCAGAGAATCACCAGCAACAAGAGCGACATCATTGATGTATACAGAATCCTGTGGCACCCCCATAGACTGCCAGACAACAGGCCCTCCGATTTGACACACTGAACTCTGTCTGAGAAGTAGTTGGTGAACCAGGCGAGGCAGTCATTTGAGAAACCAAGGCTGTTGAGTCTGCCGATAAGAATGTGGTGATTGACAGAGTCGAAAGCTTTGGCCAGGTCGATGAATACAGCTGCACAGTATTGTCTCTTATCGATGGCGGTTATGATATAGTTTAGGACCTTGAGTGTGGCTGAGGTGCACCCATGACCAGCTCTGAAACCTGATTGCATAGTGGAGAAGGTACGGTGGGATTCGAAATGGTCGGTGATCTGTTTGTTAACTTGGCTTTCGAAGACCTTAGAAAGGCATGGTAGGATAGATATAGGTCTGTAGCAGTTTGGGTCTAGAGTGGGAAGAGGGGGATGACCACGACAACTTTCCAACCTTTGGGGATCTCAGATGATACGAAAGAGAGGTTGAACAGGCTAGTAACAGGGTTTGCAACAATTTTGGCTGATACATTTAGAGAGGGTCCAGATTGTCTAGCCCGGCTGATTTGTAGGGATCTAGATTTTGCCGCTCTTTCATAACATCAGCTATTTTTATATTTGGTGACAGTGTTTCCTAGCCTCAGTGCAGTGGGCAGCTGGGAGGAGGTGCTCTTATTCTCCATGGACTTTACATTGTCCCAGAAGGAGGTGCTCTTATTCTCCATGGACTTTAGTGTCCCAGAAGGAGGTGCTCTTATTCTCCATGGACTTTACAGTGTCCCAGAAGGAGGTGCTCTTATTCTCCATGGACTTTACAGTGTCCCAGAAGGAGGTGCTCTTATTCTCCATGGACTTTACAGTGTCCCAGAAGGAGGTGCTCTTATTCTCCATGGACTTTACAGTGTCCCAGAAGGAGGTGCTCTTATTCTCCATGGACTTTACAGTGTCCCAGAAGGAGGTGCTCTTATTCTCCATGGACTTTACAGTGTCCCAGAAGGAGGTGCTCTTATTCTGCATGGACTTTACAGTGTCCCAGAAGGAGGTGCTCTTATTCTGCATGGACTTTACAGTGTCCCAGAAGGAGGTGCTCTTATTCTGCATGGACTTTACAGTGTCCCAGAAGGAGGTGCTCTTATTCTCCATGGACTTTACAGTGTCCCAGAAGGAGGTGCTCTTATTCTCCATGGACTTTACAGTGTCCCAGAAGGAGGTGCTCTTATTCTCCATGGACTTTACAGTGTCCCAGAAGGAGGTGCTCTTATTCTCCATGGACTTTACAGTGTCCCAGAAGGAGGTGCTCTTATTCTCCATGGACTTTACAGTGTCCCAGAAGGAGGTGCTCTTATTCTCCATGGACTTTACAGTGTCCCAGAAGGAGGTGCTCTTATTCTCCATGGACTTTACAGTGTCCCAGAAGGAGGTGCTCTTATTCTCCATGGACTTTACAGTGTCCCAGAAGGAGGTGCTCTTATTCTGCATGGACTTTACAGTGTCCCAGAACATTTTTGTACTTTGTGTTGCAGGATTTGAATTTCTGCTTGAAAAAGCTAGCCTTTGCTTTCCTAACTGTCTGTGTATATTGGTTCCTAACTTCCCTGAAAAGTTGCATATTACGGGGGGCTATTCGATGCTAATGTGTACTATTTCCTTTTTTCTATTTAGCTGATTCTTCACTTTTTAACTCTGCATTGTTTGGAAAGAGCTCGTACTGTAACTAAGCATTTCACGGTAACGTACCTGTTGTACTCGGCGCATGTGACAAATACAATTTGATATGACTTCCTTTGTGCTGTAGCCTACATGACTATGCGTAATTCATTTGTTGATAGAAGACCAGTAGAACCGGACTGTCATGACTCGCACATTGAAGGTAACGGATAGGCTTTGTTAAGCTGATAGATAGATACACAGTGGTATTCGATGTATCATTGTTGTATTGCTTTTTTCATTCCAAGGATGAGATCAGCATTTTATTATTATTTTTTTTTGCAAGAAGAGGTTGAGTTAGGGTTGTTGCTGGTTAAACAGAGGGGATAGATACATATCTAAAGCAAATTTGGCTGCGAATCTATTTTTCTTCAGATGGCGCCGTGGATAAAAGAAAAATAGATTCGAATCCTGAGTGACTTCCGGTGTTGATTCTGCGCACGCTACAAAAGATAGGCGTGTTCATATTGAACCAATCCAGTCGATACTAACAAATCGTTATTATATAACTGCAGAACAACAGTCATTCACCAGCCGCGTTCTTTCGCCACTCATACAAAACGATTTCTACTTTTGCACATTTTGCGGTCGAGTCTCCAATCATGGCCAAGGACATGACACTTCTCTGGGGCTCCGGCTCTCCTCCGTGCTGGCGTGTCATGATCGCTCTGGAGGAAAAGCAACTGCAGGGATACAATCAGAAACTTCTGTCCTTCGAGAAAGCGGAGCACAAGTCTAAAGAAGTCCTGGACATCAATCCCAGAGGACAGGTAGTGTTTGGCTTTTATTATTAGACATTTTTAAAAGAGTAACCTACAACGGCACACGCGTATGCTATCGTTTTGCCACTTGGCAAGTCCCTACACAGAACTCATACCTTGATTTGTTGTAGTTTGCTGTGCTGCAGTTTCCCATTTCCTCTGCAGTCTCTATAATGTGGTAAAGTTTTGTGTTTTGTCTGCGTACTCTAGTCCGTTGTGCAGACGTTTGGACCACACACACACACACACACACACACACACACACACCTATTGCATAACGACTATGCAGAAGTGCATTGTCATGCTCACCTCAGCGTTTCTTCTCTCCCTCCCAGCTCCCTGCTTTCAAACACGGAGACAACATACTCAACGAGTCCTATGCAGCATGCATGTACCTGGAGGTAAGATCTGGGTCGTTAACTAGTTTCACTAATAGAGAGACCTATGCAGCATGCATGTACCTGGAGGTAAGATCTGGGTCGTTAACTAGTTTCACTAATAGAGAGACCTATGCAGCATGCATGTACCTGGAGGTAAGATCTGGGTCGTTAACTAGTTTCACTAATAGAGAGACCTATGCAGCATGCATGTACCTGGAGGTAAGATCTGGGTCGTTAACTAGTTTCACTAATAGAGACCTATGCAGCATGCATGTACCTGGAGGTAAGATCTGGGTCGTTAACTAGTTTCACTAATAGAGAGACCTATGCAGCATGCATGTACCTGGAGGTAAGATCTGGGTCGTTAACTAGTTTCACTAATATAGAGTCCTATGCAGCATGCATGTACCTGGAGGTAAGATCTGGGTCGTTAACTAGTTTCACTAATATAGAGTCCTATGCAGCATGCATGTACCTGGAGGTAAGATCTGGGTCGTTAACTAGTTTCACTAATATAGAGACCTATGCAGCATGCATGTACCTGGAGGTAAGATCTGGGTCGTTAACTAGTTTCACTAATAGAGAGACCTATGCAGCATGCATGTACCTGGAGGTAAGATCTGGGTCGTTAACTAGTTTCACTAATAGACCTATGCAGCATGCATGTACCTGGAGGTAAGATCTGGGTCGTTAACTAGTTTCACTAGTAGAGAGACCTATGCAGCATGCATGTACCTGGAGGTAAGATCTGGGTCGTTAATTTCACTAGTAGAGAGACCTATGCAGCATGCATGTACCTGGAGGTAAGATCTGGGTCGTTAATTTCACTAGTAGAGAGACCTATGCAGCATGCATGTACCTGGAGGTAAGATCTGGGTCGTTTAACTAGTTTCACTAATAGAGAGACCTATGCAGCATGCATGTACCTGGAGGTAAGATCTGGGTCGTTAACTAGTTTCACTAATAGACCTATGCAGCATGCATGTACCTGGAGGTAAGATCTGGGTCGTTAACTAGTTTCACTAGTAGAGAGACCTATGCAGCATGCATGTACCTGGAGGTAAGATCTGGGTCGTTAATTTCACTAGTAGAGAGACCTATGCAGCATGCATGTACCTGGAGGTAAGATCTGGGTCGTTTAACTAGTTTCACTAATAGAGAGACCTATGCAGCATGCATGTACCTGGAGGTAAGATCTGGGTCGTTAACTAGTTTCACTAATAGAGAGACCTATGCAGCATGCATGTACCTGGAGGTAAGATCTGGGTCGTTAACTAGTTTCACTAATAGAGAGACCTATGCAGCATGCATGTACCTGGAGGTAAGATCTGGGTCGTTAACTAGTTTCACTAGTAGAGAGACCTATGCAGCATGCATGTACCTGGAGGTAAGATCTGGGTCGTTAACTAGTTTCACTAATAGACCTATGCAGCATGCATGTACCTGGAGGTAAGATCTGGGTCGTTAACTAGTTTCACTAATAGAGAGACCTATGCAGCATGCATGTACCTGGAGGTAAGATCTGGGTCGTTAACTAGTTTCACTAATAGACCTATGCAGCATGCATGTACCTGGAGGTAAGATCTGGGTCGTTAACTAGTTTCACTAATAGAGAGACCTATGCAGCATGCATGTACCTGGAGGTAAGATCTGGGTCGTTAACTAGTTTCACTAATAGACCTATGCAGCATGCATGTACCTGGAGGTAAGATCTGGGTCGTTAACTAGTTTCACTAATAGAGACCTATGCAGCATGCATGTACCTGGAGGTAAGATCTGGGTCGTTAACTAGTTTCACTAATAGAGAGACCTATGCAGCATGCATGTACCTGGAGGTAAGATCTGGGTCGTTAACTAGTTTCACTAATAGAGACCTATGCAGCATGCATGTACCTGGAGGTAAGATCTGGGTCGTTAACTAGTTTCACTAATAGAGAGACCTATGCAGCATGCATGTACCTGGAGGTAAGATCTGGGTCGTTAACTAGTTTCACTAATAGAGAGACCTATGCAGCATGCATGTACCTGGAGGTAAGATCTGGGTCGTTAACTAGTTTCACTAGTAGAGAGACCTATGCAGCATGCATGTACCTGGAGGTAAGATCTGGGTCGTTAACTAGTTTCACTAGTAGAGAGACCTATGCAGCATGCATGTACCTGGAGGTAAGATCTGGGTCGTTAACTAGTTTCACTAATAGAGAGACCTAGCAGCATGCATGTACCTGGAGGTAAGATCTGGGTCGTTAACTAGTTTCACTAATAGAGAGACCTATGCAGCATGCATGTACCTGGAGGTAAGATCTGGGTCGTTTAACTAGTTTCACTAATAGAGAAACGCCCTGGGCCAGAGCTAGGTCTAACTAGCCTGATTTAAGATGGGTATAATTCTCTCCATTGTTTCAACAAAGCTGAGCGATATTTTCAACTACAGTCCAACTTATATTTATTGACGTCATTGCGCTGTAAACTGCTTGGATAAATTATTTACCGTTTTTTGAAACATGCCGTAATGCCCCATTTTTTTTTTTTCTTATCATCGAGGAGAAATACTCTTTGAAATAAACAAGATACTTAGGTTTTGCACAGATCCATAAACTGTGTTAACGAAGTCTACTTCATCCCCAATGACCTCTTACACCCCGGTGTCCAGAGCGCTAGATAGCTAGTTGTCTTTCTGTAACAAGGAGACCGTGTGGGGAAACTAACCTCATACAGGTGTGTAGTAATTTAACCTCTCGTTTTTTGAATTATTTCTCACAGATCTGAAAGATCGTGTTAATGTTTAAGAGCTAACATAAAATCACATTGTATTTGTCACATGCACCGAATTACAACCTGACGGTGAAACGCTTACTTACAAGCCCTTAAACAACAAATGCAGTTCAACAAACCGTTTAAATATTTACTAAATACAATCAGAAAGTAACCCATGAAAATTACTTTTGTTTTTAATGTAGCCTTTATTTAACTAGTCAAGTCGTTAACAGATTTCTTATTTATGACGGTCTACCGGGGAACAGTGGGTTACCTGCCTTATTCAGGGGCAGAACTCCCCGGATCAGACCCTACTATCCTCCATAGACAATAAAACAGTTGGCATCAGTGATTTTAAAAATAAATATATATATATATTTATTTTTTAAATCGATTGAGTAGGCATTGTCAACTAATTGGTTAATGATGTCATTGGAAATGCATTCCTCCCCCCCAAAATTCCCTGCAACATAGAAACATGCCATTTTTACATGTTGGTTTTACATGTTACTTAGACCTGAATGAGGACAGAGTGCCTGGATACAGCCCTTAGCCTTGATATACTGGCCATGTACCACCAGCCTCAAAGAGGTAACTTACTGATATTATAAACTGGTTGCCAATGTAATTAGAAGAGTAATTGTTTCGTCGTGGTATACGGTCTGATATACCACACTGCTTTCAGCGTTCTGGGCTCCACCCACCCAGTTTATAAGTGCCTTACTGTTCACTGTTTTGATTATATATATTTTTTTTAAAAAAAATTTTTGTTTGTAGGAACTCGATGAGCTCATGAAAGTGATACTTTAATTTAAAGTTAGGTTCAATATATCAGCTCATCAAATGTAGTGTACTGCTCAGCCTGTATTGCCCCCACTAGGTGTCGCTAATTCACTGCACAGTAAGAGTTGACTGTTATTCTGAGTTGACCCCAGCTCTCTGTGTCGCTCTCTCTCCCCTGACAGAGCCGGTTCAGGTCCCAGGGACCCCAGTTGATTCCTGAGGGCCAACTAGAGCAGGCCCTGATGTACCAGCGCATGTTTGAGGTCCTCAACCTCAGTGACAAACTCAGTAAGACACACACACACACACACACACAACTCTTCCTTGACAACAGGATCATGATGCCCTCTGGGCAACAGTGGTTATGTGCTGCTTGGCTGTTATTCAGATGCTCGGCACCCCAGAGTAAAGCTCTAGTTCAAAAAGCTGATGTCCTAACGAGCATTGTTGGACTGAGCCATATCCCCAACAGGCCCTGTGTTACTGACTGATGTTGGACTGAGCCATATCCCCAACAGGCCCTGTGTTACTGACTGATGCCATGGCCTCTATCTCAAATGGCACCCTATGCACTTATTTTAAAAGGGCCCAGGTCTAAAGTAGTGTACTATATAGGGCCCTGGTCTAAAGTAGTGTACTATATAGGGCCCTGGTCTAAAGTAGTGTACAATATAGGGCCCTGGTCTAAAGTAGTGTACAATATAGGGCCCTGGTCTAAAGTAGTGTACTATATAGGGCCCTGGTCTAAAGTAGTGTACTATATAGGGCCCTGGTCTAAAGTAGTGTACTATATAGGGCCCTGGTCTAAAGTAGTGTACTACACAGGGCCCTGGTCTAAAGTAGTGTACTACACAGGGCCCTGGTCTAAAGTAGTGTACTACACAGGGCCCTGGTCTAAAGTAGTGTACTATACAGGGCCCTGGTCTAAAGTAGTGTACTATACAGGGCCCTGGTCTAAAGTAGTGTACTATACAGGGCCCTGGTCTAAAGTAGTGTACTATACAGGGCCCTGGTCTAAAGTAGTGTACTATACAGGGCCCTGGTCTAAAGTAGTGTACTATACAGGGCCCTGGTCTAAAGTAGTGTACTATACAGGGCCCTGGTCTAAAGTAGTGTACTATACAGGGCCCTGGTCTAAAGTAGTGTACTATACAGGGCCCTGGTCTAAAGTAGTGTACTATACAGGGCCCTGGTCTAAAGTAGTGTACTATACAGGGCCCTGGTCTAAAGTAGTGTACTATACAGGGCCCTGGTCTAAAGTAGTGTACTATACAGGGCCCTGGTCTAAAGTAGTGTACTATATAGGGCCCTGGTCTAAAGTAGTGTACTATATAGGGCCCTGGTCTAAAGTAGTGTACTATATAGGGCCCTGGTCTAAAGTAGTGTACTATACAGGGAATGGGATTCCATTTGGGGACGCAAAAGCTCTTTAAACATTTCTTAAATCTACACAGTCAGCAACAGATAAAATAGATAAACCTCCAACGTGTGTTACCACAGAGTCGTCAAACCCAGGTGACATTGTGTGATCTGTCCAATGGCATGCCGGCTGCTTCCCTGTGTCGTGCTCTAGTGTAGACCAGGGGCCCAGAGGGAGGGGGATTTACGGGCCTTGATTTCATGCTCAGCGTGGAGGGTTGGCCTGGACCACATTTTAAAAGGACATGTGAAGTGGACAACGATGTCTTTCATCTGTGATTCACTTATAATATTCTCTGATACAGGCCTCTCTCATCCCACCGTTCAGACACACCCGTTGTTACCATGACAACTAGCGTAGCTGTGTTTCCCCCCTCATGGTTCTTGAAACTTGAGGGGCCATATGATGATATCTATTATGTCTTTGTTTTTGGACGTTTGTCTCCCAGGTAACGTCATCTACTACAACTACCGTGTCCCCGAGGGAGAGAGACATGACTCCGCTATCAAGAGGAACAAGGAGAACCTGGCCACTGAAATCAAACTGTGGGAGGGATACTTTCAGAAGGTGTGTACACACACACACACACACACACACACACTAGCAAACATTTTACACGTGCGCACACACACCCTCGCCAATTGTTGGTAAACTAAAGCTTTACATTTACATTTAAGTCATTTAGCAGACGCTCTTATCCAGAGCGACTTACAAATTGGTGCATTCACCTTATGAGATCCAGTGGAACAGCCACTTTACAATAGTGCATCTAAATCTTAAAAGGGGGGGGGGGGGTGAGAAGGATTACTTATCCTATCCTAGGTATTCCTTAAAGAGGTGGGGTTTCAGGTGTCTCCGGAAGGTGGTGATTGACTCCGCTGTAATGCGAGAATCTTTTTGGTTTCCCCCCCCCCAAATCCATTCTGGAATACTGACTGTCCAAACAGAAATCTTCACGAGACACAAATCGGATGTTCAGACAATTGTGCTGCCACGGCTACGCTAGTTGTCATGGCGACAACGGGTGTGTCTGAACCGTAGGCTGCCTGTGTTTCCTGTCACTTAGAACTTATGTAACAAGCTTAAGGTGACGCCTGTCCTGGACGTTTCCCCAGTTTGTTTTGAATGTTCAGAATCGTGGCGTAAGAAAGAAACGCTTTAGAGCTTCAACGAATCAGATGATCCGACTGTCGGCTGGCTACGGGGGGTCGGCTGGCTACGGGGGGTCGGCTGGCTACGGGGGGTCGGCTGGCTACGGGGGTCGGCTGGCTACGGGGGGTCGGCTGGCTACGGGGGGTGTCGGCTGGCTACGGGGGGTCGGCTGGCTACGGGGGGTCGGCTGGCTACGGGGGGGTCGGCTGGCTACGGGGGTCGGCTGGCTACGGGGGGGTCGGCTGGCTACGGGGGGGGTCGGCTGGCTAGCACTTATTTGTTCGTAAACAATTTAACAAGCTACTTGTTAAACCACACGTTCTTGTCAACAGAGTAGCAACATCTGCCTAGTAACAGTATTTGTCCCCAAGTGGCTTTGATATTCCGAGTCCCATGGCCGGGAATCAGATTTGTGTCTTGAAATATCTGCTTTGATGTGTGTTTTGGCTATTCAGTCTAAAAGTAAAATAATTTTTAAATATATATATTTTTTAATATGTTAAAAACAGGGTTTTGAGTCACATCGAACTGCCAGTGTGAACGAGGCTTAATAAATGTGCTTGTTTCCAGGTGGAGGTGGGTTCTTACCTGTCAGGAAAAGCCTTCTCATTGGCTGATGTTATTGTCTTCCCTGTGATTGCCTACGCCTTCCGCTTTGGGTAAGCGTTTGACCGTGTGTCAATGGGATGTCAGATGGATCAATATGTTCCTGCCACAGGCAAAGATGGCTGGATGAATAATGTATTCCCCCCCCAGGCTGTCTACGGAGCGGTACCCCAGACTGGGAGCATACTACGATATGGTGAAGGACAGACCCAGTGTTAAAGCTACCTGGCCCCCACACTGGCTGGAAAACCCTCAGGGAGGCGACACTCTCAAGGAGTTCTGAGACTGACAGGAACACACACCACATTTATCTGAAGGATAATGGGCACTTCCTCCTATATCACTGTTGTAACCGCGGGAAACACAAGCTTTAAATGCGGGTTTCCTCAGATGAGTATTAGTCAAGTAGTTTTCTACCAAGTGAACACTATTTTTATTTTTTTTCCTTTCTGGTGTTTTTGTAACATGTTTTTTTCTCCATATAATGTCTATTTTGTGTACAGAACCACATACCTGGTGTAGAATGAATTAAAATCATACCAAACACTGCTACTGAAATGTTTGTTGTGTATAGTCCAGGTAAATCAAATGTAGCCTACATGTACGCATTGAGATGTTGTTCAAACGAACAGGGCTTCCATGTCGCTAAGGTGACGGATGATAGATGAGCTGTGAGGTCACGGTTGTTGCTAAGGCAACGGCTGACAAGCTGTGAGGTCACGGTTGTCGCTAAGGCAACGGCTGACAAGCTGTGAGGTCACGGTTGTCGCTAAGGCAACGGCTGACAAGCTGTGAGGTCACGGTTGTCGCTAAGGCAACGGCTGACAAGCTGTGAGGTCACGGTTGTCGCTAAGGCAACGGCTGACAAGCTGTGAGGTCACGGTTGTTGCTCATTTCCAATGATCTGAGTGGTAATACTCGCTGCCGCTCGATCTACTCAGGCTTTTTAACGTTTAATCGTCTTCCTCTATTTTTATACACGTTTTCTTTAACCAGGTAGGCTAGTTGAACAAGTTCTCATTTACAACTGGCCAACATGAAGCAAAGCAGTGACAAACAACAAAGTTACACATGGAATAAACAAACCTACAGTCAATAACACAATAGAAAATGTTTTTGTTTTTTTTACTAGGCAAGTCAGTTAAGAACAAAAAATCTTATTTTCAATGACCACCTACTATTCCTAGGTCAACTGCTTTGTTCAGGGGCAGAACGACAGATTTTTAACTTGTCAGTTCGGGGGATTTGATCTTGCAACCTTTCGGTTACAAGTCCAACTCTCTAACCACTTGGCTACCTGCCGCCCCGCAAACGAGGTAAGGCAATACATAGGCTGTAGTGGTGAAACACTTACAATTGAGCAATTAAACACGAGTGATAAATGTGCAAGTAGAGATACTGGGGTGCAAAGGAGTAAAAATAAATAACTGTATGGGGATGAGGTAGTTGGCTGGGCTATTTACAGATGGGCTATGTACAGGTGCAGTGATCTGTGAGCTGCTCTGACAGCTGGTGCTTACAGTTAGAGGGAGATATGAGTCTCCAGATAATGAAGGGGATGATGCAATCTTTGTGAGAGGGAAGGCATCTGATTGACTGACTTGTTCTTTAAGGGTTTGTAAGTAAGCATTTCAAGGTAAGGTCTGCACTTGTTGTATTCGGTGCGTGTGACTGTTTGATTTAGGGAAAAGGGTTAGCTAAATTGCTAAGTGGTTGGAAAATTAGTTGGAGCAGTTTTCCAATTACCCTATAGGCAATGTTGACTCTGGTATATTGGGCTGTAGAGAGACCTGTTCTACCGGAGTCAGCTAAAGTGGGTTGGTAAATTCTAAGTAGGGTCTCTACTAACAAAATGTGTCTAGTTCTGTGGAGTTCCAGCCTGCTGCTGGCTTTACATTCCACTCTATAGTGCCCGATGCACTACACTCTGTATCGTACCAGGTCATTTAAAACTGTGCTGCTGGATATGTACGACAAAGTCCCCCTCGCAGAACTACACATATTTGGAATTTAAACAGCAGAAGCTAATGTCTGCTAGCATGGCTTTTAACAGGGTTTATATCAGTGTTTTAAAGCACGCGCAGTCTCTCTCTCCAACTCCATTCAATTGCATCCAGAATTGATACTCTTCTTCTAGATTTCATAGGCTTCCTCTTTCAGGTAATAGAGTCAACGCAGTATAAGCCTTATATTTAGCTAATTAATGATGGGTAATGCATAATAATAACCTTCTAACTTATATCCTCTGTCTCTCTGGCAACACTTCTTTGCTCTTGGGGTCCCATGCGGGAAAAGCTAGAATAGCTTGTTGGAGATATTTAAACATTTTATGCCAATAGACTACTTTGCTGAATGTTGGGTAGTTTGAAAGAAGAGTGAACGTGCTTGGGTGGTGGACCATAGCAGTTATTAATTCAGACCCATAACCATTCAGATGGTGGTAGACTATAGCAGTTATTAATTCAGACCCATAACCATTCAGACCCATAACCATTTAGGGTCAGAATAGGGGTTAGGGTCAGAATAGGGATTAGGGTCAGATTAGGGGTTAGGTTAAGATTAGGGGTTAGGGTCAGAATAGGGGTTATGGTCAGAATAGGGGTTAGGTTAAGATTAGGGGTTAGGTTAGGGTCAGAATAGGGGTTAGAGTCATAATATGGGTTAGGGTCAGAATAGAGGTTAGAGTCAGAATATGGGTTCGAGTCAGAATAGGGATTAGGTTAGAATAGGGATTAGGTTAGAATAGAGGTTATGGTCAGAATAGTGGTTAGGGTCAGAATAAGGTTTAGGTTTGAGTCGGAATAGGGGTTATATTAGGGTTAGGGTCAGAATAGGGGTTAGGGTCAGTTAGGGTCTCAGAATAGGGGTTAGGGTCAAAAGGGGTTAGGGTAATTTTAATTTCTTTTGTTTCATATGAGAGTTTACATGAAAATATCTGACCGTGGTGGCTGTAGCATATGTTTAAATAATGCTTGAAAAACAATGACGTGACCCTTTCATTCTTGACTGCTTGCCCTTTTTTTTTACCAGAGGTTCAGCAGGACACGACGCCGGCCAACGTTCACGTTGAAATATGCTTTGTAAAACAACCGTTCCTGACTCTGTTCAGGGCGCTTCAATCTGTTACGTTTGACAACTTTCTCCTACAGAACGTGGCTCAGATAACTTAAACTACATACTTTTTCACCACAAGATGGCGACATTCACTGAAACGTATTCATAAAAACTTCACGCATCTCCAATGACTATTCTTCAGGACAGGTTGTCAATGTTCTACACAATCTGTAGCGACCCGTCATTCAGGGCAGAGCCTGGTTTGATCCCCATCTGTTTAGCTAAAAACACAAAGGGTTTCCAAACGTTTGACTGGTCTATATTTACAGTTCCAGTCAAAGGTTTGGACACAAACAGTCTCAACTACAGTACTAGTCTCAACTACAGTACTGCTACAGTACTACTAGTCACTACTACAGTACTACTAGTCACTACTACAGTACTACTAGTCACTACTACAGTTCTACTACAGTACTACTAGTCTCAACTACAGTACTACTAGTCTCAACTACAGTACTACTACAGTACTACTACAGTACTACTACTACTACTACAGTACGACTAGTCTCAACTACAGTACTACTACAGTACTACTAGTCACTACTACAGTACTACTACAGTACTACTAGTCTCAAATACAGTACTACTAGTCTCAACTACAGTACTACTACAGTACTACTAGTCACTACTACAGTACTACTACAGTACTACTAATCTCTACTACTGTTACTGCTACAGTACTACTACAGTACTACTAGTCACTACTACAATACTACTACAGTACTACTAGTCTCAACTACAGTACTACTAGTCTCTACTACAGTACTGCTACAGTACTACCAGTCTCTACTACAATGCTACTACAGTACTACTAGTCTCAACTACGGTACTACTAGTCTCAACTACAGTACTAGTACAGTACTACTAGTTTCTGCTACAGTACTGCTACAGTACTACAATACTCTACTACAGTCCTCCTAGTCTCTACTACAGTACTACTAGAGTACTACCAGTCTACTACGGTTACTGCGATAGTACTACTATTATACTATAGCAACCTTAACCCAACACCCAACGACCGCGTAAAGAGGTACGGACCTCTTGGCTTAACGGTTAAGGTGTTCGCTTGACAGTTGCTGGATCCGGGTTGGATTCCACCTACCAAATTCACTACAATACTATTACTGTACTCACCTCACCTCTAGATATTATCTCCTACATTACCATGAGTCGTTCACACCCTCTTAAGCCTTATTCTCACCCATCTCTTTAAAGATTCACATGTGAGGCCATGTGCTAAACAGAGTGAGTAAAGTAGTGGATTCACATGTGAGGCCATGTGCTAAACAGAGGGAGTAAAGTAGAGGATTCATATGTGAGGCCATGTGCTAGACAGAGTGAGTAAAGTAGAGGATTCACATGTGAGGCCATGTGCTAGACAGAGTGAGTAAAGTAGAGGATTCACATGTGAGGCCATGTGCTAGACAGAGTGAGTAAAGTAGAG
Organism: Oncorhynchus keta; assembly: GCF_023373465.1. Taxonomy (NCBI): domain Eukaryota; kingdom Metazoa; phylum Chordata; class Actinopteri; order Salmoniformes; family Salmonidae; genus Oncorhynchus; species Oncorhynchus keta. Next base: position 5,883,772 of record NC_068439.1, on the reverse strand, counting down.
GATTCACATGTGAGGCCATGTGCTAGACAGAGGGAGTAAAGTAGTGGATTCACATGTGAGGCCATGTGCTAAACAGAGGGAGTAAAGTAGAGGATTCACATGTGAGGCCATGTGCTAAACAGAGGGAGTAAAGTAGAGGATTCACATGTGAGGCCATGTGCTAAACAGAGGGAGTAAAGTAGAGGATTCACATGTGAGGCCATGTGCTAGACAGAGTGAGTAAAGTAGAGGATTCACATGTGAGGCCATGTGCTAAACAGAGTGAGTAAAGTAGAGGATTCACATGTGAGGCCATGTGCTAAACAGAGGGAGTAAGGTAGTGGATTCACATGTGAGGCCATGTGCTAAACAGAGTGAGTAAGGTAGTGGATTCACATGTGAGGCCATGTGCTAGACAGAGTGAGTAAAGTAGAGGATTCACATGTGAGGCCATGTGCTAAACAGAGGGAGTAAAGTAGAGGATTCACATGTGAGGCCATGTGCTAGACAGAGTGAGTACGGTAGTGGATTCACATGTGAGGCCATGTGCTAAACAGAGTGAGTACGGTAGTGGATTCAAATGTGAGGCCATGTGCTAGACAGAGTGAGTACGGTAGTGGATTCACATGTGAGGCCATGTGCTAAACAGAGTGAGTAAGGTAGTGGATTCAAATGTGAGGCCATGTGCTAAACAGAGTGAGTACGGTAGTGGATTCACATGTGAGGCCATGTGCTAAACAGAGTGAGTAAAGTAGAGGATTCACATGTGAGGCCATGTGCTAAACAGAGTGAGTAAGGTAGTGGATTCACATGTGAGGCCATGTGCTAAACAGAGTGAGTACGGTAGTGGATTCACATGTGAGGCCATGTGCTAAACAGAGGGAGTAAAGTAGTGGTTTCACATGTGAGGCTATAAAACAACCAACGATTTCAAGGCTAAAAGTGGTGAAAGTAGCGGCAAAAAATTGCAGTAAAAGTAAACGTCAGCGACAGGGAAAAAAGTATTTGCTGATTTTGTATTTTTGCCCGCTGACAAAGAAATGATCCGTCTAGAATCGTCTAACGAGGGAATGTGCTCTGCGGTCCGGTGAGGGTCCTGTACCTCTGCTGCTCATTTCACTGCAAAGTTTGCAAATAATATAATAAATAACACATATCTCCCTCCTCTCTTCCTCCTCCTCCTCCTTCTCCTCCTCCCTATCTCTCTCTCTCTCCCTCCTGTCTTTTCTATTCCTCCTTCTCCTCCTCCCTCTCCTTCTCTCCTCCTTCTCCTTCTCCCTCTATCTCTCTCCTCCTCTCTTCCTCCTTCTCCTCCTTCTCCTCCTCCCTCTCTCTCTCTCCTCCTCTCTTCCTCCTTCTCCTCCTTCTCCTCCTCCCTCTCTCTCTCTCTCCTCTCTTCCTCCTTCTCCTCCTTCTCCTCCTCCCTATCTCTCTCTCCTCCTCTCTTCCTCCTTCTCCTCCTTCTCCTCCTCCCTCTCTCTCTCTCCTCTCTTCCTCCTTCTCCTTCTCCTCCTCCCTATCTCTCTCCTCCTCTCTTCCTCCTTCTCCTCTTTCTCCTCCTCCCCCTCTCTCTCTCCTCTCTTCCTCCTTCTCCTCCTTCTCCTCCTCCCCTTTCTCTCTCCTCCTCTCTTCCTCCTTCTCCTCCTTCTCCTCCTCCCTATCTCTCTCCCTCCTCTCTTCCTCCTTCTCCTCCTCCCTCTCTCTCTCTCCTCCTCTCTTCCTCCTTCTCCTCCTTCTCCTCCTCCCTATCTCTCTCCCTCCTCTCTTCCTCCTTCTCCTCCTTCTCCTCCTCCCTCTCTCTCTCTCCTCTCTTCCTCCTTCTCCTCCTTCTCCCCCTCCCTATCTCTCTCCCTCCTCTCTTCCTCCTTCTCCTCCTTCTCCTCCTCCCTCTCTCTCTCTCCTCTCTTCCTCCTTCTCCTCCTTCTCCTCCTCCCTATCTCTCTCCCTCTCCCTCTCTCTTCCTCCTTCTTCTCATTCTCCTCCTCCCTATCTCTCTCTCTCTTCCATGGGAAAGCTAGTTAAGTGTGATTGTGGTCAGTTGTCCTGGAAGCTGTGGAAGCACCACTGGCTCCACCACTCTGAGGAATACGCTTTCATGCCATAGTGGATGTTCTGTTTATTTGAGCGTGTGTGTGTGTTTGTTCCACAAGCATTCCTCGGCCGTACCGTCTATCTGACGACTGTCCAGCCTCGCACGAGAGCCACTCCGCCACAGCGGTCGAGCCACAACGCCAGCCCTGAGGACTCAAATTACAAGACACACACGCACATTATCTGGCACGCACGCTCACACACACACACACACACACACACACACACACACACACACACACACACACACACACACACACACACACACACACACACACACAGACACACACACACACACACACACACACACACACACACACACACACACACACACACACACACACACAGACACACACACACACACACACACACACACACACACACACACACACACACACACACACACACACACACACACACACACACACACACACACACACACACACACACACACACACACACACACACACACACACACACACACACACACACACACACACACACACACACACACACACACACACACACACACACACACACACACACACACACACACACACACACACACACACACACACCACAGTCCATATAGCCATTGCATCCTACAGAGGATCAAAGCATTCTCTTAATTAACAGGAAACACGCTCTCTGTTTTTTTCCTTCATCCTGTCTTGTTGGTGCAGTACAGTCATTATCTAGATCTTCATGTCCCTTTAGCCGTCAGTCCTCATCAGGATGCTCCATCTGGTGTTTGGAGACAGCGACTGAGGAAGAGAGTGACTCATCAACCTCTCTTTCCCTCATCCCTCCCTCCATGCATCAGCCACCCTTCGGTCCGTTATTAACCGTTAGCCCCATCTCTCTGTTATCCCCATCTCTGTTATCCCATCTCTCTGTTATCCCCATCTCTGTTATCCCATCTCTGTTATCCCATCTCTCTGTTATCCCATCTCTCTGTTATCCCCATCTCTCTGTTATCCCATCTCTGTTATCCCCATCTCTCTGTTATCCCCATCTCTCTGTTATCCCCATCTCTCTGTTATCCCATCTCTCTGTTATCCCATCTCTCTGTTATCCCCATCTCTCTGTTATCCCATCTCTCTGTTATCCCATCTCTCTGTTATCCCCATCTCTCTGTTATCCCCATCTCTCTGTTATCCCCATCTCTCTGTTATCCCCATCTCTCTGTTATCCCCATCTCTCTGTTATCCCATCTCTGTTATCCCATCTCTCTGTTATCCCATCTCTCTGTTATCCCATCTCTCTGTTATCCCCATCTCTCTGTTATCCCCATCTCTCTGTTATCCCATCTCTCTGTTATCCCCATCTCTCTGTTATCCCCATCTCTCTGTTATCCCCATCTCTCTGTTATCCCCATCTCTCTGTTATCCCCATCTCTCTGTTATCCCCATCTCTGTTATCCCATCTCTCTGTTATCACATCTCTCTGTTATCCCCATCTCTCTGTTATCCCCATCTCTCTGTTATCCCTCTCTGTTATCCCCATCTCTGTTATCCCCATCTCTCTGTTATCCCATCTCTCTGTTATCCCCATCTCTCTGTTATCCCCATCTCTCTGTTATCCCCATCTCTCTGTTATCCCCTCTCTGTTATCTCTCTGTTATCCCCATCTCTCTGTTATCCCATCTCTCTGTTATCCCCATCTCTCTGTTATCCCCATCTCTCTGTTATCCCTGTTATCCCATCTCTGTTATCCCTCTCTGTTATCCCCATCTCTGTTATCCCCATCTCTCTGTTATCCCATCTCTCTGTTATCCCCATCTCTCTGTTATCCCATCTCTCTGTTATCCCATCTCTGTTATCCCCATCTCTCTGTTATCCCATCTCTGTTATCCCATCTCTCTGTTATCCCATCTCTGTTATCCCCATCTCTGTTATCCCCATCTCTCTGTTATCCCCATCTCTCTGTTATCCCATCTCTCTGTTATCCCATCTCTGTTATCCCCATCTCTCTGTTATCCCATCTCTCTGTTATCCCCATCTCTCTGTTATCCCCATCTCTCTGTTATCCCCATCTCTGTTATCCCCATCTCTCTGTTATCCCCATCTCTCTGTTATCCCATCTCTGTTATCCCCATCTCTCTGTTATCCCCATCTCTCTGTTATCCCCATCTCTGTTATCCCCATCTCTCTGTTATCCCCATCTCTCTGTTATCCCCATCTCTCTGTTATCCCCATCTCTCTGTTATCCCCATCTCTCTGTTATCCCATCTCTCTGTTATCCCCATCTCTCTGTTATCCCCATCTCTCTGTTATCCCCATCTCTCTGTTATCCCCATCTCTCTGTTATCCCATCTCTCTGTTATCCCCATCTCTCTGTTATCCCCATCTCTCTGTTATCCCCATCTCTCTGTTATCCCCATCTCTCTGTTATCCCCATCTCTGTTATCCCCATCTCTCTGTTATCCCATCTCTCTGTTATCCCATCTCTCTGTTATCCCATCTCTCTGTTATCCCCATCTCTCTGTTATCCCCATCTCTGTTATCCCATCTCTGTTATCCCCATCTCTCTGTTATCCCATCTCTCTGTTATCCCATCTCTCTGTTATCCCCATCTCTCTGTTATCCCCATCTCTCTGTTATCCCCATCTCTCTGTTATCCCCATCTCTCTGTTATCCCCATCTCTCTGTTATCCCCATCTCTCTGTTATCCCATCTCTCTGTTATCCCCATCTCTCTGTTATCCCATCTCTCTGTTATCCCCATCTCTCTGTTATTATCCCCTGTTATCCCCCATCTCTCTGTTATCCCCATCTCTCTGTTATCCCCTCTCTGTTATCCCCATCTCTCTGTTATCCCCATCTCTCTGTTATCCCCATCTCTCTGTTATCCCCATCTCTCTGTTATCCCATCTCTCTGTTATCCCATCTCTCTCTCTCTGTTATCCCATCTCTCTGTTATCTCTGTTATCCCATCTCTCTGTTATCCCCCATCTCTCTGTTATCCCATCTCTCTGTTATCCCCATCTCTCTGTTATCCCCATCTCTCTGTTATCCCCATCTCTCTGTTATCCCCATCTCTCTGTTATCCCCATCTCTGTTATCCATCTCTCTGTTATCCCCATCTCCTGTTATCCCCTCTCTCTGTTATCCCATCTCTGTTATCCCATCTCTGTTATCCCCATCTCTCTGTTATCCCCATCTCTCTGTTATCCCCATCTCTCTGTTATCCCCATCTCTCTGTTATCCCCATCCCATCTCTCTGTTATCCCCATCTCTCTGTTATCCCCATCTCTCTGTTATCCCCATCTCTCTGTTATCCCCATCTCTCTGTTATCCCCTCTCTGTTATCCCCATCTCTCTGTTATCCCCATCTCTCTGTTATCCCCATCTCTCTGTTATCCCCATCTCTCTGTTATCCCATCTCTCTGTTATCCCCATCTCTCTGTTATCCCCATCTCTGTTATCCCCATCTCTCTGTTATCCCCATCTCTGTTATCCCCATCTCTCTGTTATCCCATCTCTCTGTTATCCCCATCTCTCTGTTATCCCATCTCTCTGTTATCCCATCTCTCTGTTATCCCCATCTCTCTGTTATCCCATCTCTCTGTTATCCCCATCTCTCTGTTATCCCATCTCTCTTATCCCATCTCTCTGTTATCCCATCTCTCTGTTATCCCCATCTCTCTGTTATCCCCATCTCTCTGTTATCCCATCTCTGTTATCCCCATCTCTCTGTTATCCCATCTCTGTTATCCCATCTCTCTGTTATCCCCATCTCTCTGTTATCCCCATCTCTCTGTTATCCCCATCTCTGTTATCCCATCTCTGTTATCCCCATCTCTCTGTTATCCCCATCTCTCTGTTATCCCCATCTCTCTGTTATCCCATCTCTGTTATCCCCATCTCTCTGTTATCCCCATCTCTCTGTTATCCCATCTCTGTTATCCCTGTTATCTCTCTGTTATCCCATCTCTCTGTTATCCCATCTCTCTGTTATCCCCATCTCTCTGTTATCCCCATCTCTCTGTTATCCCCATCTCTCTGTTATCCCATCTCTCTGTTATCCCCATCTCTCTGTTATCCCCATCTCTCTGTTATCCCATCTCTCTGTTATCCCCATCTCTGTTATCCCCATCTCTGTTATCCCCATCTCTCTGTTATCCCATCTCTCTGTTATCCCCATCTCTCCCTGTTATCCCCATCTCTCTGTTATCCCATCTCTGTTATCCCCATCTCTGTTATCCCTATCTCTGTTATCCCCATCTCTCTGTTATCCCATCTCTGTTATCCCCATCTCTCTGTTATCCCATCTCTCTGTTATCCCCATCTCTCTGTTATCCCATCTCTCTGTTATCCCCATCTCTCTGTTATCCCCATCTCTCCCATCTCTGTTATCCCCATCTCTCTGTTATCCCATCTCTCTGTTATCCCCATCTCTCTGTTATCCCCATCTCTCTGTTATCCCCATCTCTCTGTTATCCCATCTCTCTGTTATCCCCATCTCTGTTATCCCCATCTCTGTTATCCCCATCTCTCTGTTATCTCTCTGTTATCCATCTCTCTGTTATCCCCATCTCTCTGTTATCCCCATCTCTCTGTTATCCCCATCTCTCTGTTATCCCATCTCTCTGTTATCCCCATCTCTGTTATCCCCATCTCTCTGTTATCCCATCTCTGTTATCCCCATCTCTGTTATCCCCATCTCTCTGTTATCCCATCTCTCTGTTATCCCCATCTCTCTGTTATCCCCATCTCTGTTATCCCCATCTCTCTGTTATCCCCATCTCTCTGTTATCCCCATCTCTCTGTTATCCCCATCTCTCTGTTATCCCCATCTCTGTTGTATCCCCATCTCTCTGTTATCCCCATCTCTCTGTTATCCCCTCTCTGTTATCCCCATCTCTCTGTTATCCCCATCTCTCTGTTATCCCCATCTCTCTGTTATCCCCATCTCTCTGTTATCCCCATCTCTCTGTTATCCCCATCTCTCTGTTATCCCCATCTCTGTTATCCCCATCTCTCTGTTATCCCCATCTCTCTGTTATCCATCTCTGTTATCCCCATCTCTCTGTTATCTCTGTTATCCCCATCTCTCTGTTATCCCCATCTCTCTGTTATCCCATCTCTCTGTTATCCCCATCTCTCTGTTATCCCCATCTCTCTGTTATCCCCATCTCTCTGTTATCCCATCTCTCTGTTATCCCATCTCTCTGTTATCCCATCTCTGTTATCCCATCTCTCTGTTATCCCCATCTCTCTGTTATCCCCATCTCTCTGTTATCCCCTCTCTGTTATCCCCATCTCTGTTATCCCCATCTCTCTGTTATCCCCATCTCTCTGTTATCCCATCTCTGTTATCCCCATCTCTCTGTTATCCCATCTCTGTTATCCCATCTCTCTGTTATCCCCATCTCTCTGTTATCCCCATCTCTCTGTTATCCCCATCTCTCTGTTATCCCCATCTCTGTTATCCCCATCTCTCTGTTATCCCTCTGTTATCCCCATCTCTCTGTTATCCCCATCTCTCTGTTATCCCCATCTCTCTGTTATCCCATCTCTCTGTTATCCCCATCTCTCTGTTATCCCCATCTCTCTGTTATCCCCATCTCTGTTATCCCCATCTCTCTGTTATCCCCATCTCTGTTATCCCATCTCTCTCTCTCTGTTATCCCCATCTCTCTGTTATCCCCATCTCTCTGTTATCCCATCTCTCTGTTATCCCATCTCTCTGTTATCCCCATCTCTCTGTTATCCCCATCTCTCTGTTATCCCCATCTCTCCCCATCTCTCTGTTATCCCATCTCTCTGTTATCCCATCTCTCTGTTATCCCATCTCTCTGTTATCCCCATCTCTCTGTTATCCCATCTCTCTGTTATCCCCATCTCTCTGTTATCCCCATCTCTGTTATCCCCATCTCTCTGTTATCCCATCTCTCTGTTATCCCCATCTCTCTGTTATCCCCATCTCTGTTATCCCCATCTCTCTGTTATCCCCACTCTCTGTTATCCCCATCTCTCTGTTATCCCCATCCCCATCTCTGTTATCCCATCTCTCTGTTATCCCCATCTCTCTGTTATCCCATCTCTCTGTTATCCCCATCTCTCTGTTATCCCCATCTCTCTGTTATCCCCATCTCTCTGTTATCCCCATCTCTCTGTTATCCCATCTCTCTGTTATCCCCATCTCTCTGTTATCCCCATCTCTCTGTTATCCCCATCTCTCTGTTATCCCCATCTCTCTGTTATCCCCATCTCTCTGTTATCCCCATCTCTGTTATCCCCATCTCTCTGTTATCCCCATCTCTCTGTTATCCCCATCTCTCTGTTATCCCATCTCTCTGTTATCCCCATCTCTGTTATCCCCATCTCTCTGTTATCCCATCTCTCTGTTATCCCCATCTCTCTGTTATCCCCTCTCTGTTATCCCCATCTCTCTGTTATCCCCATCTCTCTGTTATCCCCATCTCTCTGTTATCCCATCTCTCTGTTATCCCCATCTCTCTGTTATCCCCATCTCTGTTATCCCCATCTCTCTGTTATCCCCATCTCTCTGTTATCCCCATCTCTCTGTTATCCCCATCTCTGTTATCCCATCTCTCTGTTATCCCCATCTCTCTGTTATCCCCATCTCTGTTATCCCCATCTCTGTTATCCCCATCTCTCTGTTATCCCCATCTCTGTTATCCCCATCTCTCTGTTATCCCCTCTGTTATCTCTCTCTGTTATCCCCATCTCTCTGTTATCCCCATCTCTCTGTTATCCCCATCTCTGTTATCCCATCTCTCTGTTATCCCATCTCTCTGTTATCCCCATCTCTCTGTTATCCCCATCTCTCTGTTATCCCCATCTCTCTGTTATCCCCATCTCTCTGTTATCCCCATCTCTGTTATCCCATCTCTCTGTTATCCCATCTCTCTGTTATCCCCATCTCTCTGTTATCCCCATCTCTGTTATCCCCATCTCTCTGTTATCCCCATCTCTCTGTTATCCCATCTCTCTGTTATCCCATCTCTCTGTTATCCCCATCTCTCTGTTATCCCCATCTCTCTGTTATCCCCATCTCTCTGTTATCCCCATCTCTGTTATCCCCATCTCTCTGTTATCCATCTCTCTGTTATCCCCATCTCTCTGTTATCCCCATCTCTGTTATCCCCTCTGTCTCTCTGTTATCCCATCTCTCTGTTATCCCCATCTCTGTTATCCCCATCTCTGTTATCCCCATCTCTCTGTTATCCCCTCTCTGTTATCCCCATCTCTCTGTTATCCCCATCTCTCTGTTATCCCCATCTCTCTGTTATCCCCATCTCTCTGTTATCCCCATCTCTCTGTTATCCCATCTCTCTGTTATCCCCATCTCTCTGTTATCCCCATCTCTGTTATCCCCATCTCTCTGTTATCCCCATCTCTCTCTGTTATCCCCATCTCTGTTATCCCCATCTCTGTTATCTCTCTCTGTTATCCCCTCTCTGTTATCCCCATCTCTCTGTTATCCCCATCTCTCTGTTATCACATCTCTCTGTTATCCCCATCTCTCTGTTATCCCCCATCTCTCTGTTATCCCCATCTCTCTGTTATCCCCATCTCTGTTATCCCCATCTCTGTTATCCCCATCTCTCTGTTATCCCCATCTCTCTGTTATCATCTCTCTGTTATCCCCATCTCTCTGTTATCCCCATCTCTCTGTTATCCCATCTCTGTTATCCCATCTCTCTGTTATCCCATCTCTGTTATCCCCATCTCTCTGTTATCCCATCTCTGTTATCCCATCTCTGTTATCCCCATCTCTCTGTTATCTCTCTGTTATCCCCATCTCTGTTATCCCCATCTCTCTGTTATCCCATCTCTGTTATCCCATCTCTGTTATCCCATCTCTCTGTTATCCCCTCTCTGTTATCCCCATCTCTCTGTTATCCCATCTCTGTTATCCCATCTCTCTGTTATCCCATCTCTGTTATCCCCATCTCTGTTATCCCCATCTCTCTGTTATCCCCATCTCTCTGTTATCCCATCTCTCTGTTATCCCATCTCTCTGTTATCCCATCTCTCTGTTATCCCATCTCTCTGTTATCCCCATCTCTCTGTTATCCCATCTCTGTTATCCCATCTCTCTGTTATCCCCATCTCTCTGTTATCCCATCTCTCTGTTATCCCATCTCTCTGTTATCCCCATCTCTCTGTTATCCCCATCTCTCTGTTATCCCATCTCTCTGTTATCCCCATCTCTCTGTTATCCCATCTCTCTGTTATCCCATCTCTCTGTTATCCCATCTCTCTGTTATCCCCATCTCTCTGTTATCCCATCTCTCTGTTATCCCATCTCTCTGTTATCCCATCTCTCTGTTATCCCCATCTCTCTGTTATCCCATCTCTCTGTTATCCCCATCTCTCTGTTATCCCATCTCTCTGTTATCCCCATCTCTCTGTTATCCCCATCTCTCTGTTATCCCCATCTCTCTGTTATCCCATCTCTCTGTTATCCCCATCTCTCTGTTATCCCCATCTCTCTGTTATCCCATCTCTCTGTTATCCCCATCTCTCTGTTATCCCATCTCTCTGTTATCCCATCTCTCTGTTATCCCCATCTCTCTGTTATCCCCATCTCTCTGTTATCCCCATCTCTCTGTTATCCCATCTCTCTGTTATCCCATCTCTCTGTTATCCCCATCTCTCTGTTATCCCCATCTCTCTGTTATCCCCATCTCTCTGTTATCCCCATCTCTGTTATCCCATCTCTGTTATCCCAT
>NC_068439.1:5852996-5862996 GCF_023373465.1 Oncorhynchus keta | reverse complement strand
ACAAACACAAACACACCCTACAGAGCCCCAGGACAACAGCACAATTAGACCCAACCAAATCATGAGAAAACAAAAAGATAATTACTTAACACATTGGAAAGAATTAACAAAAAACAGAGCAAACTAGAATGCTATTTGGCCCTACACAGAGAGTACACAGCGGCAGAATACCTGACCACTGTGACTGACCCAAAATTAAGGAAAGCTTTGACTATGTACAGACTCAGTGAGCATACATAGCCTTGCTATTGAGAAAGGCCGCCGTAGGCAGACATGGCTCTCAAGAGAAGACAGTCTATGTGCTCACTGCCCACAAAATGAGGTGGAAACTGAGCTGCACTTCCTAACCTCCTGCCCAATGTATGACCATATTAGAGAGACATATTTCCCCAGATCCACAAAGAATTCGAAAACAAATCCAATTTTGAAAAACTCCCATATCTTTTGGGTGAAATTCCACAGTGTGCCATCACAGCAGCAATATTTGTCACCTGTTGCCACGAGAAAAGGGCAACCAGTGAAGAACAAACACCATTGTAAATACAACCCATATTTATGCTTATTCATTTTATCTTGTGTCCTTTAACTATTTGTACATTGTATATATATATATAATATGACATTTGTAATGTCTTTACTGTTTTGAAACTTCTGTATGTGTAATGTTTACTGTTAATTTTTGTTGTTTTTCACTTTATATATTCACTTTGTATGTTGTCTACCTCACTTGCTTTGGCAATGTTAACACATGTTTCCCATGCCAATAAAGCCCTTGAATTGAATTCTACTGATCATCCTACATCATCAGGGCTTTAGTCTAGCACTTCTCTAACATCTAGTGTTAGAGAACCCTGTTCCCTATTGGCTCTGGTCAAATGGAACCCTGTTCCCTATTGGCTCTGGTCAAATGGAACCCTGTTCCCTATTGGCTCTGGTCAAATGGAACCCTGTTCCCTATTGGCTCTGGTCAAATGGAACCCTGTTCCCTATTGGCTCTGGTCAAATGGCACCCTGTTCCCTATTGGCTCTGGTCAAATGGAACCCTGTTCCCTATTGGCTCTGGTCAAATGGAACCCTGTTCCCTATTGGCTCTGGTCAAATGGCACCCTGTTCCCTATTGGCTCTGGTCAAATGGAACCCTGTTCCCTATTGGCTCTGGTCAAATGGCACCCTGTTCCCTATTGGCTCTGGTCAAATGGAACCCTGTTCCCTATTGGCTCTGGTCAAATGGCAACCTGTTCCCTATTGGCTCTGGTCAAATGGCAACCTGTTCCCTATTGGCTCTGGTCAAATGGCACCCTGTTCCCTATTGGCTCTGGTCAAATGGCAACCTGTTCCCTATTGGCTCTGGTCAAATGGAACCCTGTTCCCTATTGGCTCTGGTCAAATGGCACCCTGTTCCCTATTGGCTCTGGTCAAATGGCAACCTGTTCCCTATTGGCTCTGGTCAAATGGCACCCTGTTCCCTATTGGCTCTGGTCAAATGGCAACCTGTTCCCTATTGGCTCTGGTCAACAGTAGTGTTCTCTATAAGGGACATGGTGCAGTATGGAACTCATTTACGTCCATTTGGATCCTGTTTTTGTCGAACCAGCTCTCGTTTCAGTTCTTACAAGAGCTTGAGTCCTTTAACTGTGGAATCCTTCACTGGGACCAGTCCGTCAAAGACTAGTGTTGGTTATATGACCTTCTTCTGCATCTCTGGCTGTCTTCTCCTACGTTCTTGTTTAGATGGGTTATGGTGTGTGATATTTGTTCTGTAGAGGGAAGCTACAGTTGTCCTTTTAAATGGGATATCGGAGCATAGAAGAGATAATATATTGTTTAATGAAAGTTCTGTTTGGAGATAATATCTTGTTTAATGAAAGTTCTGTTTGGAGATAATATCTTGTTTAATGATAGTTATTTTGGAAATAGTTGTTTGTCTCTATTATAGTAATTTCCATCCTAAATGATCAAGTGTAGTTCTGTGGTAGACAATCTCAATGTCTATGATAATAATTTGCTATTAAGTTGCAATAAAGATTTGATTTTATATGCGGAACAGAAATATGACCGACCGGCTAGATTCGGTCTTATGTAGCAACATTTGAAACTGTGTTTTTACATTGGATAAAAATAAAAGACTCATCGCTACAAAGTGGTGTATCACACTACAGTTGAGGAAGTAGAGACTCATAGCTACAAAGTGGTGTATCACACCACAGTTGAGGAAGTAGAGACTCATAGCGACAAAGTGGTGTATCACACTACAGTTGAGGAAGTAGAGACTCATAGCTACAAAGTGGTGTATCACACTACAGTTGAGGAGGTAGAGACTCATAGCTACAAAGTGGTGTATCACACTACAGTTGAGGAGGTAGAGACTCATAGCTACAAAGTGGTGTATCACACTACAGTTGAGGAGGTAGAGACTCATAGCTACAAAGTGGTGTATCACACTACAGTTGAGGAGGTAGAGACTCATAGCTACAAAGTGGTGTATCACACCACAGTTGAGGAGGTAGAGACTCATAGCTACAAAGTGGTGTATCACACCACAGTTGAGGAGGTAGAGACTCATAGCTACAAAGTGGTGTATCACACTACAGTTGAGGAAGTAGAGACTCATAGCTACAAAGTGGTGTATCACACTACAGTTGAGGAAGTAGAGACTCATAGCTACAAAGTGGTGTATCACACTACAGTTGAGGAAGTAGAGACTCATAGCTACAAAGTGGTGTATCACACTACAGTTGAGGAAGTAGAGACTCATAGCTACAAAGTGGTGTATCACACTACAGTTGAGGAGGTAGAGACTCATCGCTACAAAGTGGTGTATCACACTACAGTTGAGGAGGTAGAGACTCATAGCTACAAAGTGGTGTATCACACTACAGTTGAGGAGGTAGAGACTCATAGCTACAAAGTGGTGTATCACACTACAGTAGAGGAAGTAGAGACTCATAGCTACAAAGTGGTGTATCACACTACAGTTGAGGAGGTAGAGACTCATAGCTACAAAGTGGTGTACCACACCACAGTTGAGGAAGTAGAGACTCATAGCTACAAAGTGGTGTATCACACTACAGTTGAGGAAGTAGAGACTCATAGCTACAAAGTGGTGTATCACACCACAGTTGAGGAAGTAGAGACTCATAGCTACAAAGTGGTGTATCACACTACAGTTGAGGAGGTAGAGACTCATAGCTACAAAGTGGTGTATCACACCACAGTTGAGGAGGTAGAGACTCATAGCTACAAAGTGGTGTATCACACTACAGTTGAGGAGGTAGAGACTCATAGCTACAAAGTGGTGTATCACACTACAGTAGAGGAAGTAGAGACTCATAGCTACAAAGTGGTGTATCACACTACAGTTGAGGAGGTAGAGACTCATAGCTACAAAGTGGTGTATCACACCACAGTTGAGGAAGTAGAGACTCATAGCTACAAAGTGGTGTATCACACTACAGTTGAGGAAGTAGAGACTCATAGCTACAAAGTGGTGTATCACACTACAGTAGAGGAAGTAGAGACTCATAGCTACAAAGTGGTGTATCACACTACAGTTGAGGAGGTAGAGACTCATAGCTACAAAGTGGTGTATCACACTACAGTTGAGGAAGTAGAGACTCATAGCTACAAAGTGGTGTATCACACTACAGTAGAGGAAGTAGAGACTCATAGCTACAAAGTGGTGTATCACACTACAGTTGAGGAGGTAGAGACTCATAGCTACAAAGTGGTGTATCACACCACAGTTGAGGAAGTAGAGACTCATAGCTACAAAGTGGTGTATCACACTACAGTTGAGGAAGTAGAGACTCATAGCTACAAAGTGGTGTATCACACTACAGTAGAGGAAGTAGAGACTCATAGCTACAAAGTGGTGTATCACACTACAGTTGAGGAAGTAGAGACTCATAGCTACAAAGTGGTGTATCACACCACAGTTGAGGAAGTAGAGACTCATAGCTACAAAGTGGTGTATCACACTACAGTTGAGGAGGTAGAGACTCATAGCTACAAAGTGGTGTATCACACTACAGTAGAGGAAGTAGAGACTCATCGCTACAAAGTGGTGTATCACACCACAGTTGAGGAAGTAGAGACTCATCGCTACAAAGTGGTGTATCACACTACAGTTGAGGAAGTAGAGACTCATAGCTACAAAGTGGTGTATCACACCACAGTTGAGGAAGTAGAGACTCATAGCTACAAAGTGGTGTATCACACCACAGTTGAGGAAGTAGAGACTCATAGCTACAAAGTGGTGTATCACACCACAGTTGAGGAAGTAGAGACTCATAGCGACAAAGTGGTGTATCACACCACAGTTGAGGAAGTAGAGACTCATAGCTACAAAGTGGTGTATCACACTACAGTTGAGGAAGTAGAGACTCATAGCTACAAAGTGGTGTATCACACTACAGTTGAGGAAGTAGAGACTCATAGCTACAAAGTGGTGTATCACACTACAGTTGAGGAAGTAGAGACTCATAGCTACAAAGTGGTGTATCACACTACAGTTGAGGAAGTAGAGACTCATAGCTACAAAGTGGTGTATCACACTACAGTTGAGGAAGTAGGGACTCATAGCTACAAAGTGGTGTATCACACTACAGTTGAGGAAGTAGAGACTCATAGCTACAAAGTGGTGTATCACACTACAGTTGAGGAAGTAGAGACTCATAGCTACAAAGTGGTGTATCACACCACAGTTGAGGAAGTAGAGACTCATAGCTACAAAGTGGTGTATCACACCACAGTTGAGGAAGTAGAGACTCATAGCTACAAAGTGGTGTATCACACCACAGTTGAGGAGGTAGAGACTCATAGCTACAAAGTGGTGTATCACACTACAGTTGAGGAGGTAGAGACTCATAGCTACAAAGTAGGGTATCACACCACAGTTGAGGAAGTAGAGACTCATAGCTAGAAAGTGGTGTATCACACTACAGTTGAGGAAGTAGAGACTCATAGCTACAAAGTGGTGTATCACACTACAGTTGAGGAGGTAGAGACTCATAGCTACAAAGTGGTGTATCACACCACAGTTGAGGAGGTAGAGACTCATAGCTACAAAGTGGTGTATCACACTACAGTTGAGGAGGTAGAGACTCATAGCTACAAAGTGGTGTATCACACTACAGTTGAGGAAGTAGAGACTCATAGCTACAAAGTGGTGTATCACACTACAGTTGAGGAAGTAGAGACTCATAGCTACAAAGTGGTGTATCACACCACAGTTGAGGAAGTAGAGACTCATAGCTACAAAGTGGTGTATCACACCACAGTTGAGGAAGTAGAGACTCATAGCTACAAAGTGGTGTATCACACTACAGTTGAGGAGGTAGAGACTCATCGCTACAAAGTGGTGTATCACACTACAGTAGAGGAAGTAGAGACTCATAGCTACAAAGTGGTGTATCACACTACAGTTGAGGAAGTAGAGACTCATAGCTACAAAGTGGTGTATCACACCACAGTTGAGGAAGTAGAGACTCATAGCGACAAAGTGGTGTATCACACTACAGTTGAGGAAGTAGAGACTCATAGCTACAAGGTGGTGTATCACACCACAGTTGAGGAAGTAGAGACTCATCGCTACAAAGTGGTGTATCACACTACAGTTGAGGGGAAGTTATTCTGCTTTGAAAGTTGATAAACAGGAAACATCTCTGAAGCCTTAGCCCCACCCATCTCTGAAGCCTTAGCCCCACCCATCTCTGAAGCCTTAGCCCCACCCATCTCTGAAGCCTTAGCCCCACCCATCTCTCAAGCCTTAGCCCCACCCATCTCTGAAGCCTTAGCCGCACCCATCTCTGAAGCCTTAGCCCCCATCTCTGAAGCCTTAGCTCCGCCCATATCATTAAGGATTCACACGCATGACATCAGCAGCCTGGTGGTCCAAAATAGCTTAACTGGTGAATTTTAACACCAATAAACCCATCCGTTTAACCTCTTAGTCCGCCCCATCCCGCATGCGGGATCGTGACTACAGCCTCAAGCTCATTACCATAACGCAACGTTAGCGATTTCTAAAAATCGCAAATGAAATGAAATAAATATGCCTGCTCTCAAGCTTATCCTTTTCTTAACAATCCTGTCGTCTCAGATTTTCAAAATATGCTTTAGAACCAGAGAAAATCAATAATTTGTGTAAGAGTGGTGATAGCTAGCTTAGCATTTAGCGTTAGCATTTAGCACGCAACATATTCACAAAAAACAGCAAAGGGATCAAATAAAATAATTTACCTTTGAAGAACTTCAGATGTTTCAATGAGGAGACTCTCAGTTACATAGCAGATGTCCAGTTTTTCCTGAAAGATTCTTGTGTAGGACACAACGTTCCGTTTTGTTACTATGCATTTGGCTACCGAAACTAACCGAAAATTCAGTCACCTACACGTCAAACTTTTTTTCCGAATTAACTCCATAATATCGACTGAAACATGGAAAACGTTGTTTGAATCAATCCTCAAGGTGTTTTGTCATATATCTCTTCATTGAAATGCCGTTCCTGGAAGCCTGCATTGTTCTCAGATTCGGATGGAAAAATACTGGTAGGTGACTTTTGCGCACCAATTTCCACGCAGACACCGTGCGGGACACTTGGCAATTGTAGTCTCTTATGGTCAATCTTTAGCTGACTAACCAGTTCAATGTTTTGGTTTGTTTTTAGCCTGTTAGCTCGCTAGCTAACGTTAAGTTAGCTGACTAACCAGTTCAATGTTTTGGTTTGTTTTTAGCCTGTTAGCTCGCTAGCTAACGTTAAGTTTAGCCGACTAACCAGTTCAATGTTTTGGTTTGTTTTTAGCCTGTTAGCTCGCTAGCTAACGTTAAGTTTAGCCGACTAACCAGTTCAATGTTTTGGTTTGTTTTTAGCCTGTTAGCTCGCTAGCTAACGTTAAGTTTAGCCGACTAACCAGTTCAATGTTTTGGTTTGTTTTTAGCCTGTTAGCTCGCTAGCTAACGTTAAGTTTAGCCGACTAACCAGTTCAATATTTTGGTTTGTTTTTAGCCTGTTAGCTCGCTAGCTAACGTTAAGTTTAGCTGACTAACCAGTTCAATGTTTTGGTTTGTTTTTAGCCTGTTAGCTCGCTAGCTAACGTTAAGTTTAGCTGACTAACCAGTTCAATGTTTTGGTTTGTTTTTAGCCTGTTAGCTCGCTAGCTAACGTTAAGTTAGCTGACTAACCAGTTCAATGTTTTGGTTTGTTTTTAGCCTGTTAGCTCGCTAGCTAACGTTAAGTTTAGCCGACTAACCAGTTCAATGTTTTGGTTTGTTTTTAGCCTGTTAGCTCGCTAGCTAACGTTAAGTTTAGCTGACTAACCAGTTCAATGTCTATTCCATTCTATTCTATTCTATTATATTCAATTATATTCTATTCCATTCTATTCCATTCTATTCTATTATATTCCATTCCATTCTATTCTATTCCATTCTATTCTATTCCATTCTATTCTATTCCACTCTATTCTATTCCATTCTATTCTATTCCATTCTATTCTATTATATTCCATTCTATTCTATTCCATTCTATTCCATTCTATTCTATTATATTCCATTCCATTCTATTCCATTCTATTCTATTCCATTCTACTCCATTCTATTATATTATATTCTATTCCATTCTATTATATTCCATTCTACTCCATTCTATTATATTATATTCTATTCCATTCTATTATATTCCATTCTATTCTATTATATTATATTCCATTCTATTCCATTCTATTATATTATATTATATTCAATTATATTATATTCCATTCTTTTCTATTATATTATATTCCATTCCATTCTATTATATTCCATTCCATTCCATTCTATTCTATTCCATTCTATTCCATTCCATTCCATTCCATTCTATTATATTCCATTCTATTCTATTATATTCTATTATATTCCATTCTATTCTATTATATTCCATTCCATTCCATTCTATTCTATTCCATTCTATTCTATTATATTCCATTCTATTCTATTCCATTCCATTCTATTCTATTCCATTCTATTCTATTCTATTCCATTATATTCCATTCTATTCTATTATATTCCATTCCATTCCATTCTATTCTATTCCATTCTATTCCATTCTATTCTATTATATTCCATTCTATTCCATTCCATTCTATTATATTCCATTCCATTCCATGCTATTCCATTCTATTCTATTATATTCCATTCTATTCCATTATATTCTATTCTATTCCATTCCATTCCATTCTATTATATTCCATTCCATTCCATTCTATTCCATTCTATTATATTATATTATATTCAATTATATTATATTCCATTCTATTCTATTATATTCCATTCTATTCCATTATATTCTATTCTATTCCACTCCATTCCATTCTATTATATTCCATTCCATTCCATTCTATTATATTATATTATATTATATTCAATTATATTATATTCCATTCTATTCTATTCCATTCTATTCTATTCCATTCTATTATATTCCATTCCATTCCATTCTATTATATTCCATTCCATTCCATTCCATTCTATTCCATTCTATTCTATTCCATTCTATTCTATTATATTCCATTCTATTCTATTATATTCCATTCCATTCCATTCTATTCTATTCCATTCTATTCTATTATATTCCATTCTATTCTATTCCATTCCATTCTATTCTATTCCATTCTATTCTATTCTATTCCATTATATTCCATTCTATTCTATTATATTCCATTCCATTCCATTCTATTCTATTCCATTCTATTCCATTCTATTCTATTATATTCCATTCTATTCCATTCCATTCTATTATATTCCATTCCATTCCATGCTATTCCATTCTATTCTATTATATTCCATTCTATTCCATTCTATTCTATTCTATTATATTCCATTCTATTCTATTCTATTCTATTCTATTCTATTCCATTCCATTCCATTCTATTCCATTCTATTCTATTCCATTCTATTCTATTCTATTATATTCCATTCTATTCCATTCTATTCTATTCCATTCCATTCTATTCTATTCCATTCTATTCTATTCTATTCCATTCTATTATATTCTATTCCACTCTATTCTATTCCATTCTATTCTATTCCATTCAATTCTATTATATTCCATTATATTCTATTCTATTCCATTCCATTCCATTCTATTATATTCCATTCCATTCCATTCTATTCCATTCTATTCTATTCCATTATATTCCATTCTATTCCATTCTATTATATTCCATTCCATTCTATTCTATTCTATTCCATTCTATTCCATTCCATTCTATTATATTCCATTCCATTCCATTCTATTATATTCCATTCTATTCTATTCTATTCCATTCCATTCTATTCTATTCCATTCTATTCTATTCCATTCTATTCCATTCTATTCTATTCTATTATATTCCATTCCATTCCATTCTATTATATTCCAATCCATTCCATTCTATTCTATTCCATTCTATTCCATTCTATTCTATTCTATTCCATTCTATTCCATTCTATTCTATTCCATTCTATTCTATTCTATTCCATTCTATTCCATTCTATTCTATTCTATTCCATTCTATTCCATTCCATTCCATTCCATTCTATTATATTCCAATCCATTCCATTCTATTCTATTCCATTCTAATCCATTCCATTCCATTCCATTCCATTCCATTCCATTCTATTATATTCCATTATATTCTATTCCATTATATTCTATTCCATTATATTCTATTCCATTATATTCTATTCCATTCTATCGTAGTATATTTGATGCTGTATTACATTAGGGGGATTGACCAATAGCGTTTTAGCTAATGGTAATTTACCAAAATTACCGGAATCTTCAGTCATTTTGATAATTAAGATAAAAAATATTACAGTCGATTGTAACTTTGGTAACTTAAACATGAATAACCTGTTTTTAAATGTATTTATATATGTTGTTAACTTAAAGATGAATAACCTGTTTTTAAATGTATTTATATATGTTGTTAATTTACTATATCTGTGTCTGTATTGGCCCTGCGTTTCTAGTACACAGACT
>NC_068439.1:5842996-5845496 GCF_023373465.1 Oncorhynchus keta | reverse complement strand
GAGAGGTTATGAGGACACCCCTTCATCCGACTCCCCAGAGATCACCGGAGAGGCAAAACGCAGAGGAGGACCGTGCAGCGGGGTCACCACACACACACAGACACACACTCACTGTGGCTGCGGTGACTTTCACTGGTGCCAGGTCCCTGACTGCCGGCGAGGCCCCCAAGAGCCACAGGCAGCCATTGTGCTGTCGCCGCGGAAACCAGCCTCTTCATGTCAGGCATGTTTTTCTGTTTGTTTTCTTTTTTACATCTTTAATGTGGACAAGGGAGAATGTTTCCCTTCTCTCTTCTCTTCCGTCCTCTCTCTCTCTCTCTCTCTCTCTCTCTGTTCTCCCACCGACCCATCCACATTAGTTCATTTTCTGATCCCTTCCTCTCCCCCCACCCCTCCTCCTTGACTCTCCTCTTCCCTGAAGTCTCCCCTCCCCCCTCTCTCTCTCTGGAGATCATCATTGTGAATGTATTTAGTTGTAGACAGTCCCCTGTCTTTGTTGTGGTGGTGTGTCTTCCCTTGCTCTCTCTCTCTCCCTTAGACCTAACTTTACGAGGTTCTGGCACAAAAGCTTGTTTTCTTTTTCTTGAAATGGACACAACTCTAAAAACAGAAAACCTATCCCTTAAGAATCTCCAACGTTCCCACGCTAAACCAATTGTCGTCTAAAGATTAAACAAGCAACAAGAACAGAGAGAAAGAAAGAATCGAATTATGATTCCACTTCCCATAATGCCCCACAGTCATACCAAGAACAACACATTCAGAGAAAAAAAACCGTTACCGTTTGTACTGCTCTCTCTCTCTCTCTCTCTCTCTCTCTCTCTCTCTCTCTCTCTCTCTCTCTCTCTCTCTCTCTCTCTCTCTCTCTCATTTGCTCTCCCTCTTTCGCTCTCTCTCCCTCTTTCGCTCTCTCTCTCTCTCTCTCCCTCTCTCTCTCATTCGCTCTCTCTCTCTCCCTCTCTCTCTCTCTCTCTCTCTCTCTCTCTCTCTCTCTCTCTCTCTCTCTCTCTCTCTCTCTCTCTCTCTCTCTCTCTCTCTCTCTCTCTCTCCCTTAATCACTTCATCCTGACCGTAGTGCTTCACCACATCAAACACTCAACACATTATTTTATGGGTCGTGGAGAAAGAGAAAGAGGAGGAGAAAACAGAGAGTGTAAAAAGGAAAGAGTTTAGGCTGATTCATCTTGTCCCCGCTCAGCCTCTACGCACGTGGCCCAGCATCGTTTGGTGATCTAATATTAGTTACTGTTTTGAAAACGCTAAAACAGACACAGAAGACTGTGGTTCCAGGGTTCTGTGGTTCCAGGGTTCCGTGACACCAGGGTTCTTTGGTTCCAGGGTTCTGTGACACCAGGGTTCTTTGGTTCCAGGGTTCCGTGACACCAGGGTTCTTTGGTTCCAGGGTTCCGTGACACCAGGGTTCTTTGGTTCCAGAAGACAGAAGAAGACTGTGATTAAGACGAGTCCCATACAGGACTATGGCTCAGTCTCTGCTACATTGAAACATAGAAACTTATTTTCTTCCTGCTTTCTGTTTTGCGTCCAGAAAGAAGTGAGAAAAGAACCAGACGGACTGTTGACACAATGTTGGTTAGACTTTCCCCGTAGATCATTCATTGAAGTCAATAGGAGATTTGCACAAATAACATATCGCTATGACTATGTAGCGAAACAGAATGTTAGCTGGCAAGACTCAGGATGGTGGAAGGATCCTAGTAAAAATGTCACCATGCAAGTCAACTTCTCACTTCTCTCTGACTTGGAACTCAGACACCTTTTCACTTCCCATAATCCTGTCAGGGTTACGCCTCTGACCAGTGTGTTATCAGAGAGCCAACACTCTGCTCTGACGGCAGATCAAGAGAAGTGCAATAAGCCTCTAAAGCAACATTAGAAAACTGCTGTCTGTTCTCTTAGACATCCAGGATTTAATAATAGACTTCCTGGGAATGGATCACTCTGCAGGAGGATGGGAGAGAAAATGAGAGAGAGAGAAAAGAGGAGAGAGAGCAAAGAGAAGAGAGAGAGAGAGTAAGGAGGAAAGGAGAGAAGAGGAGAGAGAGAAGAGGAGCGAGAGAATAGGAGAGAGAGAAGAGAAGAGGAGAGAGAGAGGAGAGAGAGAGAGAGAGAGAGAGAGAGAGAGAGAGAGAGAGAGATGGGTTTTGATGGCCACTTTAATAATGGGAATTGATGGGAAATTATGTAAAATGTATCACTAGCCACTTTAAACAATGCTACCTTATATAATGTTACTTACCCTACATTATTCATCTCATATGTATACGTATATACTGTACTCTATATCATCGACTGCATCCTTATGTAATACATGTATCACTAGCCACTTTAACTATGCCACTTTGTTTACATACTCATCTCATATGTATATACTGTACTCAATACCATCTACTGTATCTTGCCTATGCTGCTCTGTACCATCACTCATTCATATATCTTTATGTACATATTCTTTATCCCTTTACACTTGTGTCTATAAGGT